>NW_026896807.1:0-10618 GCF_033153095.1 Gastrolobium bilobum | reverse complement strand
AATTAGACCTTCTTGAATGCAGTTTGAATCTGCCCCTGTGTCAAACAGAGCTTCAATTTCAAGGTCAAAATTACCTACATTGAGTTTGATTGGGATATAGAATTTTTGAATTGTTAATTGATTAATTAATCCTAAAAATTCTTCGTCTTTAAGATTTTTATCTTCATCTGGTTTAGACAGAGTATTTTCCATTGATTCTTCATTTTGTTCCCGTTGATTCTTCATTTTGTAATTGAAGAAGGATGTTCTGATGAGTTTGTTGTTGATTTAGTTTTCCAAGTTGTTGTTCTTTGTTTTTTAACTTCAGTTTTGAAGAGGTTTTGTAGTACAAGGCAGACCAAATTGTTCACAAAATGATCCTAGATCTTTACGATTTTGAGTTTTTTCTTTTGCAAGTTGACGTTGGATTTTATCATCTTGACAGATTTTTAAAGCTACCTTTTGGATATAAGCAACTAATTGTCCATAACTTAATTGCTCATAAGGGATATCTCCAGTTAGAGATTGATGACGGATTTTATCCCTAACTTTGTCTCCTAAAGATTTTGGAAGACCAGCTAAGAATTTTTCTTTCCAGAAAGGTTGTTGACTATCATCTCGAGTGTAAACCCTAGTTAGGAAGGTATCTTTATACCAGCGAAAGTCACCTAAGGTTCTACATTTAAGATTGGATAGGAGTTCAGCAGAACGATCTTTCCATAAGGATGGATCACCAATGAAATGTTGGATAATGGTGAAGATTAATTGATTAACAGCATCTGGAATAGTTTTTCCATCAGAGACTATAGGAATGCCATCAGGATCAACTTTAATGGCATTAAGAACAGAATTTTTTTCATCTTCAGAAAGATAATTATCCCACCAACCTTTGAGTTGACCAGAGAAGCCAGAGACAATAATATTGACTATAATTGCTTCAGAACAATTATGAGAAGTTTGATAGGCAGTTGCAACCATAGTCATATGGTGCATTATATTGAGTATGTTATACTCTGATTGACCATCTATGTTCCATTCATAGACGTTGTTACCATTAAAACTTTTGAAACTTGTATTCTTTTCTTCAAGTAGAAGATCAGGAGCAGTTGCTTTTTGGTAATAAAGTTTGGAAGGGTTTCTCCAATTATTAATACCAGTTATAGGATTAATTTTAATTTCAGATTTGTTATCTGACTCAGGAGATTCATCATAATGATTCAGAGTATTGATAGTTTTTGACCGAGTGTTATGTTTATGAGACTGTTGAGTCTCTTGATCAGAATGTTGTGGGGTATCAGGAATGGTTAATGTACTTAACTTCTCATCAATTTTTTTAAGAAATTCATCCTGAGACTGAGATTGAGCAGGTTTTAACTTTGCAAACTCTTTTCTAAGTTGATCATTCATTTTGAAAGGTTTGAACAAAGGTTTTTCTAAGTTTTTAGAAGAAGATGCAGAGGATGAAGGTTCAATAGTTTTGATAAGTTTTTCACCCAAAACTTGAAGATATTTGTTGGTGTAATTAGATTGCTCAATAAGATTTTTAAAATCCATTGGAGAGACTTGTTCATTTTCATCTTTTAATTTAAAAGGTGAAGCAAGAACAGACCTACTTTTGTTATCACAAACTTTTGGGAGATAGAAAGAAGTTGTGGGAGGAAATTCAGACTTGATAATCTCTCCTTCTTTCAGGTGCCAATCAGTGATGACATTAGCAGATTGAGGAGTCTTGAATGGATAATCAATGTCCTGTTGGACAGAATAAGCTTGAAACCAATCAAAGAAAGGAATATTTAACTCTACCTTGTCAAGAAAGTTATAAAATTCTTCTTGAATTAGTTGTCTTTTAATTCCCTTATAATTTTGGAAGAACCATTCTTTTTGAGGAGACCGTTCCTCAGAATTAAAGTCTTTCCTAAGGGTTTCCTTATCTATAATGAACTTATATAACATCATAAGAATTATGCATAGAGGAATAGGTTGGAGATTGAATAGATTTTGGGGATTGGATGATACTTTGTTCATTTTCTTCTTCTTTTTGGGTATATGAAGGTTTAGGAATAGAAGAAGAAGTGTCCAAACCTTGGAGATGGAGATTGAACCTACTAGGTTCAGAGATTGTAGAGAAAGATCTCCTTGAAAGAGCAGATTGAAAATCTTCAGAACGAAAATCTTGAGTTTGAACAGACCTGGAAGAACTTGCAGAACTGAAAGAGTTTCTTCTATCGAAGATTATTTCAACAGCACCACTTGGGAACTGCTTGATTTCTCTAAAGTTTGGAGTATCTCTAGGTTGAGCAGGTGTTGCCTTCTCAAGCCTCCATTTATCTGGTAGGACTATGTCAGTCCAACGGATGGTTTTGGGAACAGTGACATTTGCTCTAGACATGTCAGTAAGGAACAAAGTAGTTTCCCCAGTTTTCTTGGGTTTAAGAACCCTAGAGATGGAAGAATTCAATACTTTATATTGAATCCTAAAAAGCAAAGCTGCTGGAATAGATCCGGATTTCATGTCCAGACCACTTGTCTCAATGTTCAAAGTTAAGACATCCAAGATATTTTTATCTTGAAGACTAACCATACGATCAGGATAACAATTGAAAAAGATTGGTCCATTGCTTAGGCTTGTTTCAACAGTTCCAAGTATAGAATCTGTAAATTTGTTATGCCTTGTATCACGAAGGCATAGAAGAACAGAAGCATTTAGACCTTCAATTCCAAGAGGTTTAATAGCCACTTGGACACATCCGATGTGCAGATAGTTATAACTTTGTTTATGAGTTTGTATAGACGATTTTGAAAGTAGTTGAAATTCTTCAAATTCCTTATTTAAAGGGATATTTCTTTCAACTGTTCTGATGATATAGTCAGATTTCCGAAAGAAGTTTCCTTCGGGTTTGTACAGTTCATTAGTTGGAATTCTGGGAATTTCCCAGTTATCCAGATCTTGATTGATATCTTCAAAGGAGATTTCTTCTTTAAAAATATTTTTTGTATGATTTTTAACTTGATCTTTATGGATGGAAGAAGAAGATGGCTGAGATGATTTGAAAGAGAGCTTAGAAGAGAAAGATTTAAACATGATAATAAAACAGATGTATTTCCCAGATATCTGAACCATCATTTGGATCCATAGTAATACAGAGATAGATGTAAATTAACTTTTATCAACTGAGCATTAGATTAAGATTTTAACGTAAATAAACAACAGATTGTCAGAGATCTTCTTGATCCTTTGTTCAACATCGGCAAATTTGACTTACTGCCCTTCATATGGGACTTACTGCAACAGCTGAACAAGTTCTCAAGACTTTCATTTCTCATCCTACAATCATACATGCTTCTAACACATGTTAAAATGTTAACATAAAGCTCAGATAAATAACAGATAATTTAGATCTATCCATATATTCCTACTTCCCCATCAGGCTCTGATACCAGTGGGTTCCGGAAGTGTGAGGAGGGAAATGAAGTAAACTAGAGCAGAAATGGAAAGCAGGAAAGTAGACGGACTACTATATGAAATAAATGACTGAAATTAAAATGCAGAAATTAAAAAAATAAAATAAATTTAAGGTGAGAACCCAAGCTGTATACGGTAGGCCGAAGTCAAACTTGGGTGGAAGGATGGAGAAGAGAAGAGTTCATTACATAAGCAGATATGAAATAACACTTTTATTCAAAACATAAAGATTGAAATTACAGTTACAGATTGAAAGATTAAAGAGAAGAAAGGTTGAAAACTCAGAAGAATATGGAAATCCAAATAAAATAACCAAATTTTCCCAGCCTTATGATCCAATTGGATATAATTATTGGGACTATGAATTAGCCTGGACCAATGTCTTCTTCATGCAAAATAAAGAAAACAAACATTCATGGTTAATTTACTTTAAGCAAAATATCCAATATAATTTCCCACTTGGCTTTGATACCAGTGGGTTCCGGAAGTGTGAGGAGGGAAATGAAGTAAACTAGAGCAGAAATGGAAAGCAGGAAAGTAGACGGACTACTATATGAAATAAATGACTGAAATTAAAATGCAGAAATTAAAAAATAAAATAAATTTAAGGTGAGAACCCAAGCTGTATACGGTAGGCCGAAGTCAAACTTGGGTGGAAGGATGGAGAAGAGAAGAGTTCATTACATAAGCAGATATGAAATAACACTTTTATTCAAAACATAAAGATTGAAATTACAGTTACAGATTGAAAGATTAAAGAGAAAACAGAGAAGAAGAGAAAACTCAGAAGTACCTCGCAGTCTCTCTCTCTAGACTATCTCTCTAAACTCAGCTAATAAAAGGATGCCTTCAACATACTGAAGCAATCCTTTAAATAGATTGAAAAATCACTATTGCTACAGTACAAGTTACATGACCGGTACTGTTTGAACAGTGTAGGTTAAGTGAACAGTAACTGACTCGTGATGCTACAGTTTCTGCCGACACTTTGATTACGTCACTGTATGCGTCACCTTATGCTGACATCATGCTCATGTCATTTTGCCATCAGCGTTACTACAGTGGTTTTCTTCAACAGTCTTCTGCTAAGTTGATTCCAAAACAATCATCCTCATTTTGGTAGAAGTCTTCTGTTGAAGAAGAGATAAGGAGATGAAGAACCTGTCTTCTGTTTAGAACTCTCAGTTTCTTCTTGGAGTAATTGAAGAATACCTTGCAAATTCTTTGCAAAATTTTCTTTGCTGGTTGATGCTGCTAATGCTGCTGTGATCTGAGCCTTTTGATTCAAGAAACTTGTTCTTTGAGACATATGGAGGTTTCTGGATCAGCTAGATTGAAATTTTGAAATACATAAAACAATTGCTAAAAGACATTTTACAAAAGGACGTAAAGAATCTAGCATCTAAACAAATTTTTGCTAGATGGCAAGCTATCTTAAGTGTTTTTGATTTTGAAATTGAATATCTCAAAGGCACCTCAAACTCTCTCCCTGATTATCTCACTCGTGAATTTCTGCAGGGAAGATAAACAGTGTCCTGTCATGCCGAAATCGGTAAAATCAACCTCTTCTAAAGAGAGGAAAGGAAAGCTAATCCTGGCTGGGTTAGCTAAAAAATTAGAAAAAACTGGGTCTCCAGCCCAACAACAATCTGGGTCATCTACCCAACCCCAAACTGGGTCATCTACCCAAAGAGTTGAGGATACTTCCTCTTCTAAACAATCCAAAGCAGACTATGCAATGCCAATCCAAACACTTCAAGCCTTCCAAGACCAAGGTTTGACCCATCTACCAAAGAAAACCTGGGCTGAAATAGCTTCAGAAGATGAACAGGAAGAAAGTCTTTCTGTTTTGATTGATAACCTAAAAACCAAACAGATCTCTAACCGTCCAAACAGGGCCCTAGAAATCCAACCCAAACCTATTTCTACCCAGAAACCAAAACCTCAAACACCATATGTCTCAAAGAACAAGTTTCTAGAAGTAATCCAAATGGAACCATCCTACTGGGATAATAAACCAACCAAGGTTCCTATGAAGATCTTCCCCAAAGACTTCAAAGGACGACAATTTCATTTCAAACCTCATTCTCCAACTAAATCCCAAAATTTTTATGAGTTTATTCTACTTGATTCAAACTCTATTTCCATCAAACACTATAAGAGTCCAAAAGACCCTGAGTTTATTACTCATTCAACCATCCAAATTCTCAAGGTGATCACCCCAGCAGAATATGGAAATCCAAATAAAATAACCAAATTTTCCCAGCCTTATGATCCAATTGGATATAATTATTGGGACTATGAATTAGCCTGGACCAATGTCTTCTTCATGCAAAATAAAGAAAACAAACATTCATGGTTAATTTACTTTAAGCAAAATATCCAATATAATTTCCCGCAATGGTTTAATAAATGGTGGGATTATTTTGGACCAATCCTTGATATCCTTCCTCCACAAGTCTTTGAAGGAATGACAATCTTTTCCAAAAAATTCGACAATCTAGCAGATCCCTTTCCAATAGATCTGCATTTTTTCTCAAAGTTCTCTCTGGCATGGATATTTTCATGGCAGTACAATTACGGCGAGAAAACAGGCATCAGACTACCATTACTCAGGAGACAAGCTTTTGTTAAATGGTGGATAGAATTTGATGCTTCAAGAGCTTACCCAGAAAATGTCAAGCTCTGGTTTAAAAAACATCCAAAAAGCATCAAGCCAGCTGATCCAGAAACCTCCGTTTTCTTGAATCAAAAGGCTCAGATCACAGCAGCATTAGCAGCATCAACCAGCAAAGAAAATTTTGCAAAGAATTTGCAAGGTATTCTTCAATTACTCCAAGAAGAAACTGAGAGTTCTAAACAGAAGACAGGTTCTTCATCTCCTTCTATCTCTTCTTCAACCGAAGACTTCTACCAAAATGAGGATGATTGTTTTGGAATCAACTTAGCAGAAGACTGTTGAAGAAAGCCACTGTAGTAACGCTGATGACAAAATGACATGAGCATGATGTCAGCATAAGGTGACGCATACAGTGACGTAATCAAAGTGTCGGCAGAAACTGTAGCATCACGAGTCAGTTACTGTTCACTTAACCTACACTGTTCAAACAGTACCGGTCATGTAACTTGTACTGTAGCAATAGTTATTTTTCAATCTATTTAAAGGATTGCTTCAGTATGTTGAAGGCATCCTTTTATTAGCTGAGTTTAGAGAGATAGTCTAGAGAGAGAGACTGCGAGGTACTTCTGAGTTTTCTCTTCTTCTCTGTTTTCTCTTTAATCTTTCAATCTGTAACTGTAATTTCAATCTTTATGTTTTGAATAAAAGTGTTATTTCATATCTGCTTATGTAATGAACTCTTCTCTTCTCCATCCTTCCACCCAAGTTTGACTTCGGCCTACCGTATACAGCTTGGGTTCTCACCTTAAATTTATTTTATTTTTTAATTTCTGCATTTTAATTTCAGTCATTTATTTCATATAGTAGTCCGTCTACTTTCCTGCTTTCCATTTCTGCTCTAGTTTACTTCATTTCCCTCCTCACACTTCCGGAACCCACTGGTATATATATATATATATATATATATATATATATATATATATATATATATGAAAGGTGGAGAAAATTCTAGATATTTGTGCTCGCTTATAGATCTAGATTACTGAATAACTGTTGTTTTCAATCCATGATCTGTTTGGTGGAAAGAGAGAAAATTTATTTATTTTATCATAAGCATTTCTTCAAAATTATAAGGTTGTCTATTTATTTTTTTAGTCCTCTTTTTTAAATTTTAAAGGGAAAATATTTAGTTAAAAAAAAGGGAAAATATTTTTTATTTTAAAGGACATGATTTTATATTATTCTAAATCAAATTATATCGTTTTAATATATATTTAATGATTTTTAATATTTTCTTTCCTCTGTATAATTAGAAGCAGAGAGACCTAAAATAAAAGTCATCTAATTTAAAATGACAATTAATTGTTTACAAAAAAAAATGACAATTAATTTTTCCAATTTAAAATGTGTAAATTTTATAAAAGGGTATGAGACACCGTGTAGGTGTGCATTTAAAACTCAGCAATACTTGTATTTTAGGAAAAAAAGGAAAAGAAGAAAGTTCACTTTAATTATGCATGTGTATGAGGTTAGCTGTGTATACTATGTAGGCTATTTGACCATTTTTGGGCTTTATCATGTGTATTTTCACAGATGATCTTCAAGGTAAAGTGGCTGGGATTGAAAGTGTAAATTATCTCGAATCCAGTACTTGATTCTTGAAAGGTAAAAATGATTGAAATTATTAGGTGTGGTGGGACTTATGCTATCAGCTAGGGGTGATAATAAGGCCAAGGGCCTATCAGGGGCCTTAGGCCCGACCCGTTTCGGCTCGGCTCGTCTTTTTTTATTATTAAGCCCAGACTTATACTCATGCAAAAGCTTTTTTATTTAAAAGGCCTCAGGCTTTCATAGCCAAGCCCGACCTTGAAGCCTTGGAGGCTGGCCCGTATACATTAAATTTATTTATTTTTTATATTTTTATATTAATCATTTCAACATCCTTTTCTCAGTTTTCTGTCTCTGCTCTATCTCTTCTCCCCGATCTAAGTCATCGTCCCACCAACAGGTAAATGAAGTCATGTTCATCATCTATGTTTATAAGCCATGCGGATTCCACGGCTTATAATGATGCTTATGGCGGCTACCGTGGAAGAAAAATTAATGTAAAATGTGGAAGAAAATTTATTGGTGGGGTTCAAATCTAATGTAAAAAATCTGGAATATTAAGAAATGTGGAAGAAAATTTAATGTAAAAAATCTAGAATGTGGAAGAAAATTAAGGAAAAGCAACGTAAAATAAAGTAAAGGTCATGTTGTTATTTTGATTTTTTAATATTAATGTTTTTTTATTATAAAAGAAACAACTATTATTTTCTTACAAAAAAATACATATCAGTGCATGATTAATGGGCTGAATACGGCTACAAATTGGAATGTAAGGTTTTTATTTTTAATAAATAAACAGGCCACAGGCTTGAGACAGGCTTTTATTTTTTGTAAACGAACCAGGCCACAAGCTAATATTATATTCGTAACAGGTAACAGGCTAAGGCCGGTCTGACACGTTTAAATACAGGCTTGGCCCGTTAAGATCAAAGCTCGGCTCGGCTCGGCCCGTTAACACCCCTACTATCTGCCACATGATCTTTCTCATTTTTGGTGTTTATTTTTCTAACGTCCTTTTATTTTTCACTTTGGATGGTTTATATTTCTATCTAAGTTTTGAATTTCGATGATACAGATTCTGCAAAGGACAGAGATATTTTCTGAATTCACTGTCCCCATCCTTTACTTTCACCTCAACTTCATCAAGCACTTTCATAACTCATAGCTATATGTTGAATTGCGAATTGGGTCAACCACATTCCGCTATGGTGGGATGATAGAAAATAATGACAAAGGAAAGAAGCTATACGAAAATTGCTAATGAAATCAACAGCTAAATAAAATAAAGGCAATAATGGTGAATCTCATACCATTGAAAAGAAGCCTAAAGCTATTTTGTTGGTTATTAGTCTAAAGTAGCAAATGCATAATTAATGTAACGAATTTATGTTAAAGTGAGGAATAACAAAGTGGCAATAGTTTTCCTAGTTTCTCATGTTGCAGAAGAAATTATTCCTCTTCTGCATACCCATTAAATATACGGGACTCATTATATTAAAGAAAAAAGATGGATGAGACATTTTTATGAGTCTGTAATAGGGGAATAGTTTCTCCGGAGAAATCAATTTCCATTCAATTATATGACAACATGGTTTATTTTATCTCATTGATTGCTTGTCTTGGAGGATTACGTAAAGATTTTTTGTTCTTTCCATTATAGTTGATTATATAGTGTAGAAGTTGGGAGCGGTAGATGGATCAGGGATGGAAGTTTCAGATAAGGTTTTGGTGATGCTTGCTACTGTCACAATTTTAATTAATGACAAATGATTGACTTATATGAAATTTTGGCTCGTGGACAGGCCCTATCTCGTGGGATTATATAAGTTTTTGGCTCATGCAGGCTTTTTTATTTGTAGGATTTTTTGCCTTAACTCGTGCGAGCTAGGGCCTAACAGGAAGAGATAGCCTGTTTTGATGACTCTACTTTATATGTAAATTTAGGGGTGACAATATGGGTTGAGCACGACGGCAGTGGCGGAGCCAGCATGACATGTTAGCAAGTGCCAAAAAATTCAGCTAGTGCCCAAATAGCTACGGTTCTTTGGCTACGACCAAAACGTGGCTAATTTTCAAAAAATTTGAACAGAATTTGCTACTTTTCAAATGTAGCTAAATGAACGTGGCTAAATAAGCCAGTGCCAAGGCAACTGTAGGCCACAACGTGGCTCCGCCACTGCCCGGCGGGTCAACCCGCCAAAACGGGACGAGTTGGGTTGAGATTTTCAACCCACCAACCCACTTCAACCCGCCCCGCCTAGAAGTGGGTCAAAACGGGTTGACCCGTCGGGTTATATATATATATATATTTTACAATTAAGTAGTATTTCATTTGTCATTAAATTTTTGTGATATCCAATTTTTTTTTTACATTAGTACTTCTTAGAAAAAATAAAGAATAAGTTCCTAAAGAATGTTTTGACAAATATTAGTATACATTTAAGATTGAGATTGAGAAAAATTAAAAGAAGTGTGAAATAAAATAAAATAATATTAGAAAAATTAATGAAATATAATTTATTTTTAAATTTTAATTATTTATTTTTTTAATTGACGGGTTGGTGGGTTGACCCGCCAACCCACCATAAAACGGGGTGAGTTCATTTTTCCCACCCATATTTAATGGTGGGTTAACCCGCCCTGTCCCGTTTTTGGCGGGTTGGTGGCGGGGCGGGGCGGGCCAACCAACGTTAAAAGCATGTTTATAGTACTCACATTTAATCAACAACGAAAAACCATTGTTAAAAGTAGGGGGTGTAAATAGGCTGGATAGAGATAGGCTTTAGCTTGTGCACGCCCAAATTATAAATTTAGCATGAGGTATATTTAAAAAACAAAAGTCTTGACATAGACTTGTTAGCCTGTTTAAGCCTACAAGACGTTCAATAATTAAAGAAAATAATTAAATAATATAATTTTATTATTCAAAACCATTAAAAGAATAATTT
>NW_026896806.1:0-105566 GCF_033153095.1 Gastrolobium bilobum | reverse complement strand
CTGGAATAGGTAAAGGAGTATACAACCCATGAGGCAAATACAATGCCTTAATATGATCAAAACCAATAAACTTAGTTTCAAGAGTAGAGAACAAAGCATACCTTCTTGAAAGTGCATCTGCAACTACATTAGACTTACCTTTCTTGTGCTTGATCACATAGGGAAACTGCTCCAAGAACTCTACCCATTTGGCATGCCTTTTGTTAAGCTTGCCTTGTCCTTTTAAGTACTTTAAGGACTCATGGTCACTGTTGATGACAAACTCTTTGGGCAAGAGATAGTGTTGCCATGTTTCATACAATTCCTTATCATATGTGGAATAATTAAGAGTAGCCCCATTCAGTTTTTCACTAAAATAGGCAATGGGATGCCCCTCTTGCATCAAAACAGCCCCTATCCCCACATTAGATGCATCACATTCAATCTCAAAAGATTTAGAAAAATTAGGCAATACAAGAATAGGTGCATGAGTTAATTTATCTTTGAGGGCAGCAAAGGCTTTCTCTTGTTTTTCACCCCATTTAAAACCAACATGCCTTTTAATCACTTCATTCAAGGGTGCAGCTATGGTACTGAAATCTTTAACAAATCTCCTATAGAAACTAGCTAAGCCATGAAAGCTTCTCACCTCACTTACATTCTTAGGAGTTGGCCACTCTTGAATAGATTTCACCTTCTCTTGATCAACTTGCACTCCTTGTGAGCTAACAACAAAACCAAGAAAAACAACATGGTCTATACAAAACACACATTTTTCCATGTTAGCATACAATTTCTCATGCCTTAGTGCTTCCACAACATACCTCAAGTGCACAAGATGATCATCATAGGATTTGCTATAAATCAGAATATCATCAAAATAAACCACAACAAACTTTCCTAGAAACTCCCTTAACACATGATTCATTAGTCTCATGAAGGTACTAGGAGCATTGGTTAAACCAAAGGGCATAACCAACCATTCATACAGCCCATATTTAGTTTTAAAAGCTGTTTTTCATTCATCCCCTTCTCTAATCCTAATTTGATGGTATCCACTTTTTAAATCAATTTTAGAGAAGAAACAAGCACCATGCAATTCATCCAATAAATCATCCAATCTAGGAATAGGATGTCTATACTTTACCGTGATGTTATTGATGGCTCTACAGTCAGTGCACATTCTCCAGGTTCCATCTTTCTTAGGCACTAAAAGGACTGGGACTGCACATGGACTTAAGCTTTCTTGCACCCATCCTCTTTTCATCAAGTCTTCAACTTGTCTCTGAATCTCCTTGGTCTCTTGGGGGGTTACTCCTATAGGCTGGCCTATTAGGCAATGCAGCTCCCGGCACGAGATCAATTTGATGTTCAATGCCTCTTAGAGGAGGCAGTCCATGAGGCACCTCTTTGGGAAAGACATCTTCAAATTCCTGCAACAAAGAAGAAACCTCATTTGGAAGAGAGTTAGTAGGACTGGCATCTTTGATATTATTACACTCTTTACTCAAAAGTAAGAGCATTGGCTTTTTCAATTGTATAGCCTTTTTCACCTCTTTTTCTTTTATAAACAAATTTTGTGTTTTTCTCTCTTTTTTTCTCTCTTTTTCTTGCTCTCTTCCACTCTCTTTCCCCTTTTTCTCTCCACTTTCTTTTCTCTCTTGCTTTCTTTTATCTCTCATTTTCAAATGATCCTCACTAACTTCTCTTGGAGTCAAAGGTGCAAGAATAGTCTTGCGTTCTTCATGCACAAAAGAGAATTTGTTGGTGTAACCATCATGCATAACTTTCTTATCATATTGCCAAGGTCTCCCAAGAAGCAAATGACAAGCCTCCATTGGTACCACATCACATAAAACTGTATCATCATACTTTCCTATGGAGAAGTTCACCTCCACTTGTTTGCTTACGGTCACTTCACCATCCTCACTAAGCCATTGAAGCTTATATGGCAGCGGGTGAGGTTTGGTTTCCATGCCCAATTTAGACACCATTCTAGCACTTGCAACATTGGTACAACTCCCTCCATCAATAATTAAAGAACATACCTTTCCTTGGATAAGGCATCTAGTATGAAAAATGTTCTCTCTTTGACTATCATCCATGTCTTTTACTTGGCTACCCAACATCCTTCTTACCATAAACAAATCTCCTTCCGGTATAATTTCCTCGTCATACTCATCTTCATCATCATGTGAGGCAGAATCTGAAGAAGACTCACTAGTAATCTCTCCATCCTCTTTAAGTAACATAGTCTTCTTAGTTGGACATTCTGAAGCTATGTGACCTCTTCCCAAACACTTGAAACATTTTATTTCACTATTCCTTGTCTTCTTAGGGGTCTCATTGGACTTAATTTGAGTCCTTTGAGGTGCAGCAGTGGGGTTGCTTGATGAAGTACCTCCCTCCTTCTTATTTCTGTCCTTCCAACTTGAAGAATTAAAATTAGAAGAGTTTTTCCTCATGACACCCTTTCTCTTGAGTTGTTGTTCTACCTTACTAGCTTGATGCACTAAATCCTCCAACTCCACATAATTTTGCAACTCCACAACATCCCTTATGTCACTATTCAGTCCATGCAAGAAACGTGCCATAGTAGCCTCCCGTTCTTCACTAACATTTGCTCTAATCAAGGAAACCTCCATCTCTTTATAATACTCATCTACACTCTTGTTACCTTGTGTAAGCCGTTGAAGTTTATTGTGAAGGTCTCTATGATAATGGGAAGGAACAAATCTTCTTCTCATTAGCCTTTTCATCTCCATCCAACTATCCACCAATGGTTCTTCATATCTTACCCTCTCCTTTTGCAATTGGTCCCACCAAATAAGAGCATAATCACTAAACTCCATGGCTGCCACCTTCATTTTCTTTTCTTCAGTATAGTTGTGACATGAAAATAAATGCTCAATCTTCATTTCCCACTCCAAATAGGCCTCCGGATCACTTTTTCCTTTAAAAGATGGTATATTAAGCTTCACCCCCTTAATTATATCCTCTCTAGCAACATCCTCATTATCTCTTCTCCTTCTATCAACCCTTCTTCTACCTCCATCATCATCATGAGTCCCTTGATTTTCTAAGTGCTCAATTCTCTCATATAAGTCCTCTGTTTGCTCCCTCATCATCGTTTGCATTCGATCCATAATGGCATCGATTAGCAACCTGTTTTCTCTCTCACGAGGAGGGCTACCTTCACCACCTGCACCTGCCATAATTCAAGAAAAAGAACAAGAATAAAAGAAATTGGACCTCACCACTCGCTCACGTGTTTACACTCTTAAAATGTATCACTCGTGTTTGTTGCTCTCTATTAGGCTTTTGTGTAATGTGCTCTCTTGCCTTTTTCCTCTCAATAGCTCTCTTTAAGTTCTTAACAGAATCTCCAAGAACACTCAAGAGTACAATCCCAAACTCAAGAATTCGTAATGACAAATTGGAAATATGTCAAAGAAGGCAAAACAAAGAAAACCAAAACAAATTGAAGGAATTATTCAAGGAAGACACTTTGGACCTGATTTGAGAGTAGTAGTGTGTAACAAGTAGCTGTATAGCATATATATATTTTTTTTTTCAACTCTTTTTTTTTTTTTTTATAAAACCTGATGCTTCAATAAAATGGAATTTTTAATTTTGGAATGAAAAATTCAGATTGCAGTAATGCTAAACTGAATTTGATTGAATTCTCCACAAAACAAGCTATTATTTAACACACTAACAGCATACTACTCAAGGAACAAGGATTGAAAGGATTAAAAATCAAGAACAATGATGAACATAGGACGAACCTTAAGAACACAAGTGCAGAAATTATGAACACAACAAGAAATTGAAACAAACAGAATATCAAAGGAACAAATTAGGAACCAACAACAAAGGCTAAAACAGAATTGCACAATTCAAAATTGAAAACACAAATACTAGGGATTAGGGTTACCAAATGTGTGATCAGAATTGATGGAAACAATGGAGAAAAATCAAACCCAATTCCAATCCTAGAACTGAGCTCTGATACCACATGATATGATCCCCAATAGGAATGGAGGAATGGATCTACTAGGAATGGAATTCTAACCCCAAATTCATCCACCAACACGACCTGTTAAGAACAGAGCGTATCTCACGCTACAGACCTCGGATTTGGGTGATTCCAAAACGAGGTGAAAGATGGCTTCCTGAATCACGATTTTGGCACAAGAATCACCGGAAAAGGATAAGGAATTCGAGAGATATGAATCCAAGATAATATAGAACGAAATTGGAGTTTAAGGATTATAGGTAGGCGCCACAATTCGAAAGAATTGATAAGCCCAAGAACGCCACAAGGATTGATGCCCTTGATAAGTTCAGAGATTCTCAAAAGAACCCAAGAGAACTAGTCTCACCAAAATAGGTTAACTTGATATTCCAAATCTGTCTTCAAAAGCCATGGTGTTCCCTTATATAGTGGGCAACAACCATATTGAGTTTAACCTAAAAGTACTTACACATAAAAGAAGATAGACAACCCAATAATCCAGCCCAATAAGCCTTATTACAAAAAGTTTAACTAAATATAAGAAAATAAAAAATTAAGTGCAGAATTTGGGCCAAGTAAAATAAAGCCTTCATGCATATCCATTGAGGCTTATTCTTCAAGGTCTTCAATTTTAATTAAGTGTATCATTTTGGGCTCTTCTTCCTTTAGACTTGGGCTTGTCTCAAGTAAAGTGGTCACCAAGAGATTTAGAGCCTCTTTAGCCTTTTTAGCTTTTGCTCTTGTCATTGGGCCTCCAAGACCTTGTATGTCCTCCAAGTTTATTGTCTTGGTCATGCCACCTCCTATGTCCTCATCAGGGTGGGTCCCACCGCCACCTCACGCGTGTTCAAACTGATTTAACTCTCGTTTAATCCACTAAACGTCCGTAAATTCACAACTTATTTAGAAACTCTAATTTTTAACCTTGACCATTGTCCTTCAATTATACTTGATCAGATGAATCTGGAGTTTTCCGATCGTTCGAAGAAAATGCTATTGTAAGCTGTTGCGCGCGCCGTTGGCACGCTTCCCCAAACAAACTTATTTCCATCACATTTGATCAAAAATCATATTTCCTAGTTCTATAGACCATTTATAACTCATATTCAAAATCTAGAGCTCAAAACTCAATCGGCACGCTTTACAGTGCAACTGTACCGCGATACTTTTACCCAGTAAAAACATTATTCACTGAATTTTCTGAAACTTGCCTAACCGCTCAATTTTTCGTTCTGAATCCATTTCCAGGATTATTTTTACCATCTGAGACCTTCTACTAAATTTTTATCTTCCTAGGGTTGCGTGTTGACTAATTACTGTTTTGTCCTCTCTGTATTTTGGCCTAATTCTCAGGATTTTCACTAATCCTTCACTTTAATCCTATTTTAATATTTAATTTAGAAATGCGAGGTGTTATAATTCTGATACAATTCAGGATTTTCTCAAAACTGCTCACCATGACAACACCACAGAAACCACATGCATGTTCCAATAGAAATACAGCAAGATATTATATGAGATGGAGGATCCATTTGGAGTGGTTGAATCTGTTCTCCATGGTATCACACTTCCTGGAGAACAGTTGGACCCAACCAAAAATCACAGCCAACCAAAGAGGATCTAGTTAAGACAACTGAACAATGTGGCCAAAGTGTGGCATCACTTAATCATCTGCAATATCATGCCAAGCTTGAACCAGACAGAGGTGTGGTGAAGAGAGAAACTCTGATTTATTCCATCATGAAAGGATGGAAGATAGACTTGCCTCGGATCCTAGCTGATAGCATTTATGACATGGCCCACACCAGATCCAAGTCAGCTGCTATTAGTCATTCCTCTCTGATCCAGAGTCTATGTGCGGAGGCAGGGTAGAAATCCCCACTAAAGGAGACAAGATCCCCTTGTGTCCTCCGATAGACGCAAAGTACATTTCTACTTATGTAGGAGGACCAACTGTTGATGGGGAGGATGACACAGTACCACGACCTCATGAGACTCGTGGCAGGTGTTGCGACTTTAGCAAGTGTACTAGTCGTACAAGTAATAAAATGATAAGTAAAGATCGTTCCCACGAGGATTTGTGTTCAAACACCAACTAACCATTTATAATTAAGTTGAATCAAACAAGAATTCATTGAATGCATTGATAATTGTCACCAGAAATTGAATTGTATTTGGACTTGATAAAATAACTAAAATGTGAATTATAATTTTACAACAAGTAGAAAGAAATCAATGTTCCTCAACCATAAACTTATGTAAGAATCAATCCCATTATGAATTATCTTCCATGTGATGTCAATCAACCTTTTTATTATCACCAAGATGTAATCCCTTACTACCTTGGTTGATACATTAATCAAGAACCCCAATCCCTTGGTAATTCCCTTCTTAATACATACATTAAGCACTATGATTTTAAAGATTACATCAGAGTACTAGTTCCAATCCCTTGAATACTAGAACACTGATGATGAAATTATCAGTTACAGAAATAATGTAAACATTCCTGTCCTACACTACCCCCTTAATGGAAAGAATTGATAAAGACAATTTCATATCATCACATAAAAGATAATCATAATATTCAATCAACCATACATAAATTCATCTTTGAGTTCCATTGAAATCTAACTACAAAGAACTCTACTCAGACATAAGAAAAGAAATAACAAAAGAAGAGGAAAGATCAAACTCCATTGTCATGATGTTGAATCTTCAATCACAATTACATAAAGTACACTAAACTAATACAAAAACTAGAACCTAAGGAATTTGGTAAATCAGAGAATAAAAAGTCAGATCAGATGATCTCTCAAGTGTGAAGGCCCTTTGCCCTTTTATAGTTTACAAATTCCAACTGAATAACATCCAAAAACTGACACGGGCACTAAAACGTTCCTTGTTGGACGTTTTAGCGTTCAACTTTGACGGATGCCCAACTGCTTTCAACTGTCCTCAGCGCTAAAACATTTGACTTGAACGTTTTAGCGTTCAAGACCCGAATCTTTTTTAACAGCAAAGCGCTAAAACTTTTGCTTTGGCCGTTTTAGCGCTCGGCACCAGCACTTTTTGGCTTCATTTTGCAGCAGTGCGCTAAAACGTTTTCTTTGGACGTTTTAGCGCTCAACACTTGAATTCTCCAGTTTCTTCAGAATCTTCTCCCTTCTCTCTATTGCTTCTTGAGCTTCATTTTCCTACAAGAACAATGTAAATTTTCAACACAACTTTCTAAACTTGTATTTAGGACTTTCCAGGACATTAACCCTCTTTTCCATCCATTTAATCACACAAATCAAACTAATTCATGCTTTAAAACCTTATAAACCAAGGGTTTATCAGCAGGCCGAGACGCACACCAGGACCATTTGGTCCAGCTGAGAGAGAGCCAGTTCCTATTACTGATAGTAGACTGGATGATCTCGAGACACAGATGGGATTTCTCAGGCATCAGCTCAGGTACATGCAGCGGAGAGAGCAAGACTACCAGACCTACATGGTGGCATATCATTGCCAAGGTAGACCTAATGGACCTCCCCCATTTCAGCCAGAGCCATATGACGGATCTGAGGAGGAGGATGCTTTTGATACAGCCCGGATGAGCACCTTTGCTGTAACACCCCATTGTACACCGGTATTGCTAACATTTATTATGATATTAAGCGCAGTTACAATCACAGCAATTCATTTATAAAAATGTGAGTAAACATTTTCCGTTATTACGCGAGCATTTAAAACAATAAAAGCGTAATAATTAAAAGTTGTGACCGTAACTGTAAACTCTTTGCGGAATACTTATTTAAAATACCTTTGTAACTTATTTTACTTATCACAAGTCACTAAGGGGTTCCTATAAACCTGCTTAGCATAATTTTCACTTTTACGTTTTCTACCCTCCCGAACATGGTTCGGTTATTATTTTTCTGCGGACACACCACACAAGACCAGACCTTCATCTTTAGCTATATTTTTTTCTTACTTAATTACCTTTACAATGAGTCATAACACGAGTCATTTCGATCTCGTTTGCTCCGGATATCGCCGTTTGAAGTTGGACAAGCAAAATTGCCATCCAACCCCAAAACAGCTCTAAACATCCTTCATTCCACGAATTACTGCAGAAACAAAAGTCACTCAAATGCTCTCAAATTTTTATACCATAAACTAGACACCTCAAGCTTCAATTTTACATATTATAAACTTAATTTGGCCAAGAAACGAAGTGGGAATAAAATTCCCAAAAACTGCCAGAAACAGCCCCTGCACAGGTGCGTTCTGGACAGTATGTTTCCATAGGATTTTACAGGGCTGCACACAACCCAGAATTTCCTCATATTTTAATAAAATTTAGAGGACATCTCAAGCTTTAAAATGGCATATGGAACGTCCCTATCGGACCTCTGTGGAGGGAGATATGCTCTCCCGAAGTTCGCCTAAATTTTGCCAATTCTACAAAAAATTCGCCAGAGTTTCCTTTGTTTTTCCTAAAATTCCCAAATTTGTAATTGCTTTCTAATACCTCAAATGTACCTAATAACCAATGGGTCGCACACACAAGGATAAACAATGCCTTGGGGCACTTACAACCCAAAAACTGCCAGAAACAGCCCCTGCACAGGTGCGTTCTGGACAGTCCGTTTCCATAGGCTTCTACAGGGCTGCATGCAACCCAGAATTTCCTCATATTTTAACACAATGTAGGGGACATCTCAAGCTTTAAAATGGCGTATGGCACGTCCCTATCGGACCTCTGTGGAGGGAGATATGCTCTCTTGAAGTTCGCCTAAATTCTACCAATTCTACAGAAAATTCGCTAGAGTTTCCTTTGTTTTTCCTAAAATCCCCAAATTTGTAATTGCTTTCTAATACCTCAAATGTACCTAATAACCAATGGGTGGCACACACAAGGACCAAAAATTCCTTGGGGCACTTACAACCCAACTCAGTTTATAGTTATTACACAATTTATACCATATGGCTCACTTTATAACTCCTTAACTTGTTTCAATCACCAATGTCCATTTACATGCAATTTCTCAACATACAAATAATTATAATCCTAAAATTGGCCTAAAGCCCTTCCATCATATTATATCATGTATCCATTGTACAATTACAACATTTCACTTACATATTACAACTTACAACTTCATAAATTTAATTACAACTTGAAACATAAAGCTTAAAAGACATATACAACTAACTAGACTTAGGCAAAATGACATGAACAAATATGACTATAAAACTCATCCTACATGCATATGGAATGTTCATGCCCTAAGTCTAGCCTAGGCCACATGGCCATCAAAATGAAAAATAGTAAAAGTGCTCCGACTAATCATCCTACGGGCTTCTTGCTCGCCGCTCCGGTACCACTGCTATCTCCTAAAATAAAGCCCCCAAGACGGGGTGAGATATACGAATATATCTCAGTAACCCATAGTTTCTGGAGAAAACTCCGCCCAATGGCTCACTTCGATGCATATAAATAATATAAAATAACCACTTTTCAAAACGGGATAAAGCAAGGGATTTAGAGAAACTGGGAAATATAGGAATACAAAATACGATGAAGCGGGAATGGTAGCTACCAATACCACGCAACGTCCTCGGCATATAAGCCTATGGGTCTCATCCAAGGCGTGTTCCTAGAACATCAACCAAGGTACCCCTCCCATCTGCATACACCCGAGACTTCCTAGTGTGCTCCTATCCGGATCACACACCACGACCCTAGGTCAACTGGAACTCCCTCTCGGAGACCTATCCAGTGGAAGTCTGAACTGCTCGAAGGCTACACTGTCTACTGGCCAGAGACTCGGTACATAAGTACCCTCATAAATACTACATGCATGCTCATGTTATTCTACACTACTCATATACATTTCCTACCATCATCCTCAACAGGTATGGTGAAACACACAAGGGGAACAAGCCCCAGTACCAAGAGATTACCTCAATATGTTCCTCCACTTAGCTCCAGAGCAGCTTATTTTCCAAACTTGTTACTCAACAGAATGCCTACACAGAGGACATTCCCAATTACTCAAAACTCATACGAATACATGCAATTTACAACTATACAAGCATGATTCAACCACTTACCTCAATCCCACTTGGTCCAAGACCAAGGGTGATCCACCGACTCACGGTCCGGGGTTCAAATCGATGTACGGCAACCTACAATATCTATGTACGAATCGTCAGTACAAGACAATTCTATCAAAACACGAAAAACGTCAAATTTCCACTCCTACACCTTGTAGGTTCGGCCTTCTTAGGCTTAATTCAAAATTTATTTTTCTAAATTTTCTTTCTCATTTTATTATACATTCTTAGGTTGCCAAAAGGCTAAATCAAGTGTCGTTTTTCCATTTTACGCCTTTTAAGCATCGTTTTGCTTAATAATTCACTCTAGAATCCTTTATGACCCTTAACACCATTTATTAATTTTCATTGATTCTTCCACTTTCCAACCACCACACAACCCATCTAAATATCATTTAACACTTGAAACATCATCCAAGCAATGTAAACAACTTCAATTCCCTAAACTTCCCTAAATGGCCGAATTGTTACCTATGTAATTCCAAGGGATTTCATTCAATTTTCAACCCTTCCACACTTCACACAATACCATTATATCAACATATAATCATCCAACTACTCACCAATAAAATCCTAACGCATTTTCAAAATTCAAGTCATGACACCTCAAAATACTCTAAGTTACAAAATCATATTTTTCACCTAAAATTTTCATGGCATTTCTAGCTCTAACACCTCATTCTAAGACATTATCATCTAATACACATTTTCCATTTGAGCTCTCTAACATCACACATCAACAATTCAAGGTTTAGGGTTCATAAATGTAATCCACAAATAAACCGTGGAAATGGTGTAGAAACATACTCACAATCAAGGCTTGATACTCCTCCAAGACTTATCCAAGCAATGGAAGGCCAAATGACTCCATGAACATCAACTTTCCTCAACAAATTCACAACTGATTTTGGCTTGGATCTCACCAAGGAGACAGTTTCAAGGCCAAAGAGTACTATCAATGGCTTTAGGAGGTGTTTTCCATCAAGATTCAAGACAAAAATCGATGGATTCAGTGGAGAAATGACCAAGTTATGGTGAATTAGAAATTTTGCACAAAGATGGTGGTGGAGGGGCTGTTGGCGCGGGTTTGCAAGGGGAAAGGGGAGAGAAGATGATGATGAATAGTGAGGGGATGATGTGGCTTAAGTGGATTTGAGTGGGGTGGGTCCCACCACCACCTCACGCAATCTAAAACTAACCCGAATTTCTATCTGATTCCAATAAATGTTCACAAATTCAAAACCTATTTAGAAACTCTAATTTTTAACATTAACCATTCTCCTTTAATGATACTTGATCAGATGAATCCTGAGTTTTCCGGTCGTTCGGGGAAAATGTTGTTTTAAGCTGTTGCGCGTGTCGTTGGCACGCTTCCCCAAACTAACTTATTTCCATCAAATTTCATCAGAAATTACATTTCCTAGCTCTATGAATCATTTATAACTTATTTTCAAACCTAGAGCTCAAAACTCAATTGGCACGTTTTACGGTGCAATCGTATCGCGATATTTTACGCGGTAAAAACACTATTTACTGATTTTTCTGAAACTTGCCTAACCATTCAATTTTTCATTCTGAATCCATTTCCAGGGTTATTTTTATCATTTGAGACCTTCTACTCAATTTTTATCTTCCTAGGGTTGCGTGTTGGCTAATTACTGTTTTGCCATTTCTTTGTATTTTGGCCTAATCTTCAGAATTTTCACTAATCTTTCACTTAATTACTCATTTAACATTTTAATACTTAATTTAGAATTGCGAGGTGTTATATCTGCAGCCCAGGCCACGACTTCACATGTTGCGGAAGAGCCCGATGAGGATGCAGATGCAGATGTTGGACACCAGGAGGAGGCTGGCGAGGATACTGAGATGATTCCTGCCATTGTACGAGATGCTGAGGAGGATGACATAGATGACTGAGACATCATTAGTCCACTGCTACCATCACATTTCCACTTTTTCTTTCAGTTTTCAGTTTTCTGTTATTTTATATTATGATTTGAGACTAGTATTTTGCTAGGCTAACCTTGTGATGTGATTTCATATTTTCGCTCTTATGACTGATCATTTTGGATTGTTCTATGTTGTTTCAGAATGAGCGACTAGTTATTCTTAGCTCTCACGCGATTTCTTTTTAGATTTAAATATGTTGTTGATGACATCAACATTTAAATCTGAGAATGGGGAACGCGCGATTCATCTAAGCGCAATGGATTGTATAACACCTCCTAAATCTAAATATGAAATTATATGCTATATTGTGGGTTAAAAGGGAAGGATTAGTGAAAATCCAGAAATTAAGGCCAAACTGTGTGAAAAGGGCAAAACGGTAAATTACCAAACACGTAACCCAGGGCATGAAAAATTGAGTAGGAGATCTCAAATGATATAAATAATGCCGGAAATGGATTCAGGACGAAAAATCGAGTGGATAGGCAAGTTTCGAAAATTTTGATGAATAGTGATTTTCCCGGTGTAAAAATACTGCGGTATAATTGTACCGATAAGCGTGAAATTTTTATCAGTATTTTTAGGAAACAAAAATATGTCATGAACCAGAAAAATAAGTAGATTATGAATTTATAGTTGGAATTGATGATTGGATTAAAGTTAAATCGCGTGTGGGACCCGCTCCACCCAAATCCACTTAAGTTCCTTTCCCTCCCCTCACAATCACACGACCTCTCTCTCTCTCTTTTCCCCTCTTCTTCACGTTGCAGCCCTCCTCTCCCCCATTGATGAACCTTCACTTCCTCTCTTCTCAACTTATCACTTTCTCCACCAAATCCATTGAGATTTGTGTTGAAATTCATTGGAAAACCCATCCTAAAGCCATTGGTGATACTCCCAAGCCTTGAAATCGCCTCTTGGAGGAGTATTTGGCCTAGGTCAGTTTCGAAAATTTGGGGAAAATGGTGTTCATGGAGGCATTGGACCTTCCATTGCTTGGATAAGCCTTGAAAGAGTGTCAAGCTTTGAATGTGAGTGTATTTGCATCATTTTTACGGTTGATTTTGTAGATCAAAAAGTATGAACCCTAAGTCTTTAATTGTTGATGTGTGATGATAGGGAGCTCAAATGGAAAAATTTGTTAGATGATTATGTCTTAGAATGATGTATTTGAGCTAGAAATGCAATAAAAATTATTGGTGAAATATGTTCATAACTTAGGAAATTTTGCATGATGCCATGGATTTGTGAGAGTTGAATTGTGTAAGGAATGGATTGATGAGTTGTTATATGATGTTGTAATATGATTGATTATATGATGAGTATGAGTGTTGAATTGGAATGAATACCCCTAGATTGATGGGCATGGGCAATTCGACCTATTGAGGTCATGGTTGGTTTGATGATATAAAAAAATGGTATAATTGGTGTTGTATGATTGTAAGTGGTGTTTAAATGGATGATAGGTTGGTATGATGTTGTGGAATTGGAAGAATGTTGGATGTATTGAGTATGTAGTAAATTGGCCTATGATGATGTATAAGAAACAATAAGTGTAAATAACCCGTTGGCCTAAGTGAATGAGTTTGGGTATGTGTATTTTGAAAGTTAATTGTTGTCTTGGAATTGATAGATGATCATGATTGTTGATCATTCAGGTTGCCTCTCACGGATGCTATGGAAGCAGAATAAGCTTGGAGCTTACGTTGGGGAGCATTGGCTTCGGAGTTGAGGTAAACCTTTGGAACTTGGGTTTAGTCCCTTGTGTTTTCCACCACACCTAGTGGAAGGTTGTGGTTGGATTTTGTGTCTTTGAACATTGTGTGAATATGTATGTTCATGCATTATTGTTTGATTGTGTGACATGCTTGGAGCATGTTGTGTGTAAATTGTTTGATCTCTGGCCAGTAGATGTGTGTTGGTTTGGACTTCCGCTGGAGATATCCTTTGGGGATTCCGGTCGGGTTGTTGCCGTGGGGCCAACTCTGGGAGCGGTACCAGGATGATCCAAACGTGGGACTTCCGCTGGATAGGGCTCATGAGGAGTTCCAGTTGGGTTTTGCCATGGGATCGTCTCATCCATGGGAGAGGCATCAGGAAGATTCCGGGAGTTATATGATGGGGTCCTTGAATGGAATCCTGATGTGGATGTTCTTGGATTTGTCCCCAGTTGTTTGTGATATTGTATGCCATGCATTTCATACTATGTTATTTGTTGCACATTGAGTGAGCCATGGGGTGGAGTGATCCTCTAGTACCCTTGGTTTACTAAGATATATTTGTATATCTCACCCCGCGTTTTGGGGACATCATTTCAGGCTATAGCGAGCATGGAGGAGTTGGATCATGAGGTGCATATGGGGAGCATAGCATCTTGGAGGATTATATAGGATGTGCATACTAGCATTACGTTGTGCCTTGGACTTAGAGTGTGACCATTGGCTTGCATGATATTATATTTGTTAGTATATGGATGTCCTAGAGACAATCTTTTGATTAGATTAGGACATATGTAGACCTTTTATATTGTCGCAAATAAAAGCACTATTTATCCTGTTTCATATTTTGTCTCAATATTACTATTAATATTTATATGAGTAACTGGATAAACCCCTTGTAATAAAATAGGTATCTCTTGAGTATCTGTGATGAGATCACGATCATGAGGATTCAAGGATACTGCATGTTTATTCCTAATTTTATGTTCCTAGTCTAGAGACACTGAGAATGGGGATCAGTGATCTCGGGTAAGACTAGCACGACTTATCTACTTGTATTTGGATGCAAGGTAAAGACCTCATGAGCTACAAATATGGAGATGTCTTAGCTAAAGTCGTGGGTGGACCTATAAGGGTATAGCTCGCACTGAACAGACCCACAAAGAGACTCTATGAGGAACTCTCACAGAGAGTATCATTAGAGTAGTCTCTTTATATTTGGGTATGTCTTTTCTAAGACCAGAAGTTATTACCTAGACTGTGTTCTAGAAGGCATGCTTTGATTGTGCACCTCGTCTGCCTGAAACATGGAGACTCATAGGTATACTGTTGGGCTTGTCCTGAAAGAACACTGGGCTAGGGTGATAAGCTGAAGGAATTCGTCAAATCTCTGTGAGAGATTAGGTTATCTGTAAACCGGAGAAATCGGGATGACATTTACAGGGACGAATCTATGCATAGTAAAAGAGATCATGAGATGATCTGCCTTTAGAGTCTGTAAATTGAAGATTCCCTATTTCGAATAAAGCTTACCCTAAACCGTAGGGGTTGATACGCTTCCTTACCCTAGGTTTTATGGGAAGGTAACCGAGACGAAAGGAAATATATACGACAACCAAATATGTGTAATAGGATGATCAAGTCATTAATCTAACTAGTTCTGGGGCAACAAAGGATTGCTAGTGCTCTGTGTTGTCATTAGATGGGTTGTGGGCTTATTGGGCCCAAGCCCATTTATGTCAATGGCTATGTTGGACCTAATGGGTCACACACTAACACCTAATTGTCTAGATGCTCTAGCATTAAAGGTATTGGGCCTAACCATTGTTATTAGCCCAAGAAGTAGTTTGGAACTCCACAGATAGGGTGGAGGGCGCATGGATCAAAGTAATGGGCTTGGATAGTTCAAGACATTACTAATTAATTTAATTAGTTAAATTAATTATCAAATGTTTAAATTTTGAATTTTGAATTTGAAATTTGAAATTGGAATTTTGAAATTTGAATTTTGAATTTGAATTTTGAAATTTGAATTTTGAATTTTGAATTGGAAATTTGAATTTTGAAATTCAAATTTTGAAATTTGAATTTTGAATTTGAATTTTGAATTTTGAATTTTGAAATTTGAAATTTGAATTTGAATTTAGAATTAGAATTAGAATTTAAAATTAAGTGTTTGAAAGTTTGAATTCAAATGTTTGAAATTCGAATTTGAATTGGCTATGAAAAGTTGTTTCATAACAAAAGGATAAGATGAGATCTTGTTGGAACATATCAGGAGGAGATCTTTTGGACATAATCCAAGGATAATGGGCCGCTGATTTTGGCTAGATTTGATCATCAAAATCAGCTCCAGAAGATACGGTCTGTTGGGAGAATATTTGAGTGAGTTGATTCAAGTTTGAAATGCAACTAACTCAAATGTATCTGGTCACCTTTTAGGCTATATGGGGCGCACCATATAGCTGATTATATGATGATTCATGATCAGATTTCTGACTAGGTTTTGAACTTAGTCTCATGAGAATATTCTGGGATGTTGTTGGCAATTTTTGAAATGCAACAACTCCACTTATTCTCTCCCCATAGGGCGCCACTTTGATCAGATTTTTGGGAGAAAAATCTGATTTGTTTTTGAAACTTAAAAGGCTCCTCTTGTGTGCTTAATGTGTAGTTAGTTCCTCCTTAGGTTTTTGTGAAAAGCCAAGCCTTTCTCTACTCATCTATGCGCCCCCTTGTGAGGTTTTCTCTTAGAACACTTTACTTTTCTAAACACTTTTACCTAGCCTCCTGCATCACACACTGAGCGCATAGCAAGCCTTATTGTGGTTATCAATCGGCGGCCTTACTGGAAGGAGTTCCTGTATCTAGACGCGGGTGGTGTGGATCAACGTTAGAGGGTCTGAACCCTTCAGACCTACCTTGATCATCTTGAGTTTTCACGAACAAGGTATGACATACGTCTTAAAGTATGTATCTTGATATGCATGTGTGTTCCGCTTGCGAAAAATTTCGTTTTTCCCTCACGCATGTTTCGGCCTTCAAGGCCAATTCTACTTTCAATATTGCCATGTTGTGGTTGTTTATATATGATTCTAAGTCATTTGATCATAGTGTTTTATTTGGATATGAAGTTGTATATATCTATGTTGTATATTTTGGATATGGTGAGCATGGGGATTGTCCATGCCACTTGGTTTATGCTTAAGAACCAATTGATGTAAATGATGCTTCAACGAAGTTTAAATTGATGAATGAATTATGAGTCATGGATTGGTTGAGATGGGAATTAGTCGTGTATATGATATAATGAAAATGAATTAGGTACATAGTTGGAAAAATTGGGAAATGTTGTAAAAACAAACAAAGTGCTGCCCAATTTTCGTCTCCTATAAGATGGAATTGGATCTCTTGGCCTTCTTGGAAGTTATAGAGCTTTCTATTAGCTTTCCAATGAGACCAAGATTGTGTAAATTGGATTAGTATAACTCAAGTTATGGGTAAAATACCATAGATAGGTCAAATTGCCCTGTTTTGGTGCTTGCTCCAGAACTGCGGCGCTCTTAGTGTCAAGTTCATGCTCTGAGCGCCAACCATCAAGGGGAGGCTATAGGATTCATGCTATGGGCGCCAGTATCACGCTATGGGCGCCAACCTCCCTGCATTCTCACGCTATGGGCGTGAGACTCACGCTATGAGCGTGGGGGTCCTGGGGTTTTTAGCATCCATTTTCTTAGAAATTTCATAACTTGGGCTACGGTGCTCCGAATTGAGCGCGGTTTGAAACCACGTGAAGCTAAAGAGAAAATCTAGAAAATACTAAGAAATGATAAGCATTTGATAGGTATAAAATTCTTGGAGTAAATAAAATGGTTAAGACATTTAGTGTTAAAAATGGATAGAACGAGTCTTAGCTTTGTTGGTTTAAGGGAACCACTTAGCAACCTTAAAACGAAAGAATTGTATGGTATTAGGCTTTGGTATTGATAATTCCGCATAAAGTTTTGGGTTATGATCACAGTTAATTCAAAAGTACAAACATTATTAAAAAGAAAAAAGTTTTCCCGTAATTACAAATAAACGTTGTGATTGTAACTGCGCTTAATATCATATTTGTTGATAACACACCGGTCTGGTAACGGGGTGTTACAGATTGAGCCGGAGGAACTTCATGAGTATAC
Source organism: Gastrolobium bilobum (assembly GCF_033153095.1). Taxonomy (NCBI): domain Eukaryota; kingdom Viridiplantae; phylum Streptophyta; class Magnoliopsida; order Fabales; family Fabaceae; genus Gastrolobium; species Gastrolobium bilobum. The sequence goes on along the minus strand of NW_026896806.1, from coordinate 87,612 downwards.
ACAGAATATCTGGCTGAGATAGGGAACTATCTCAAATCTTTTTTTCCTTAATTTTCATTTTAATTTTGGTTTTTCAGGTTTTTAATTGGAATGGTTTATTTTTGTTGTTTTGAAAAACCCCAAGCCACTGTTTTGTGAAAATTCTAAAATTTTTTACAGTTTTCTCAGTGATTTTAATTGGAAAAATGGCAGGAATTTTAATTAGTAATTAATTCAGAGCATGATGATGGACTCATATAATTTTTCATAATGAGCATCATTGCAATAAGTGACATAGTTCATCTAAGTCTTCAGTCATGAATTTTTTTTGAGATAAAGAACAGGAAAATTACTGTGTATTCATAGTCGTGAGGTTTCGAGCCTATATAGAACATTTTTATTGAGTGTGCATTCCACTGTTGAGATACTCTAGAACTTGCTTTGTTTCTTGATTGAAATGGTCTGTGATATATTTTGTAGAGATGATATAGGCATGTTCTTTCTTTAACCAGATGGCCAAATAGCTAACCATTGTTGATATTCCTTAGTTAAGCCCCTTTGAGCCTAGATTTATTATTCATTGAAAACCCTTGAATGTCAACAACCACTTCCCCAAACAAATCCTCACCTTAATTGAAGATTAATTTTCAGATTTGAAGTAAGGAGTGGATGTAAGTTGTGGTTACCCAAGTTTTTGATATCTAGAAGTACAAGTGAAAAGGGCAAAGCCCAAGGAAAAAAAGTTGGTTAGAACAAAGAAGAGTAAACAAAATTACCCAAAGAAAAGGAAAAGAAAAGAAGGGAAAATCAAGAAGTAAAATGTTCTTAGAAAGAGAACGACAAAAGAGAAAAGTTCAAATGAAGGAGAAGAAAGAACTGGAAAGAAGAAGAAAAGTGTTACAAATGGAAGAAACAAATTATACTTATTCTTTTTCTGAATCTGAATTTTTATCTTGAACTTTGTTCCTGAAATTTTTCCATTCCTTTAACCAAGCCACATTACAACCCTGCTGAAGACCTCTTGATCTGCTTGATTTATCATAATAGTTGTGGAGAGCGAGAATATAAGCAAGCTTATGGTAGTGTTGATTCAGAGGAAGACGAGTGAAACACCAACCCTCTAGACAGTTGAGTGTGAGTGAATTGAAATCCTACGTGAGGGAGTGTTTCAGGAATTTTTCCTTGTTCTTGATCTTAAATAATTTCATTGAAATTTTTCCTGATGGGTTATGAATCTTGCTGCTTTGATGTATCATTCTTTTAAGTCTGAATGCTCTGTGGTCATGTCTCTGATTAAATCCTGCCTACGAATTCCATGCAATTGAAGGCCCTGTTTGATTTCCAGTAGTTTATTTTAGTTGATTGCTGAGGATAGTAATATTCAAATCTGGGAATGGTTGATAAACCCTTGGTTTACCATGTTTTTAGGTCTAATTATACAAGAAATACATCATTAATTGCATGGAAATTAGGGTTTTACACCGTAAAGTCACAAAGATTGAATATTTTGCTAACATCTTGTAATATTTCTTATTTCAAGGGATTTTAACATCCTTCTAGGCTTTTTTAGAGCCAAAGGAATGCAACAAGATGATTGGAAGCCTCAAAGAAGCAAGATTGCAAGAATTTACAAGCTGGAAGAGGACGTTTTGGCGCTCAAGAGAGCGTTAAAACGCTCTAATGAAGGAAAATAGAAGAAATCCACTAGAAGAGGATGTTTTAGCGCACTCCAGAGCGCTAAAACGCTCCAAAAGAATCCAATCATCCTTCGAAGAGGGCATTTTAGCGCCCAACAGTGCGCTAAAATGCCCTAAGGCAGACAAGAATGCACTGGGAGGACGTTTTAGCGTCCAAACAGCACGCTAAAATGTCCATATGCAGTCAAATCCAAGCCCATGAAAGATTTCAAATTTGAATCATGATGTGCACAAGATTTTACAAAGATTGAAGAGAAACTAAAAGATACATTCTTATCTATAAATAGAAGGCCTAAGGACCAATTTAAAGGGAATCCAACACCAATCCAGAGAATTACACAGAGACTTGAGGGAGGAATCCTGTTGTGGAGCGTGGGAGCACTGAGGAACCAAGTCAACATCACACCAATGGAGGCTTGGGGTTCTCTTTTCTTTACTATTGTTTTTCAATTCAGTATGCTAGGGGTAGATGGAACCCAATCGAATCCTTATGTTTATGAATTAAATTATCTCTGAATTCTTTTCTTTTTATAATTGAATAAATTTATCTGTCTTTAATGTTTTCTATGAGTCTGGTCCTTATAGATTGATTTAGGAGAATTGTATGACAATAGGGATGTTGGTGCATGAACCCTGACTTGGTAAATTTATCACAATCCTTGTGATCTAGGGATAGACATAGGGTAATTGTGCAATCTTTAAATTATTGATCTTAATGTGTGTTTTCTTGGGGAATAATTGGGGAACTAGAGTTCTTCCAAGATCACATAGATTTAGGGTAACAAGGAATTGAGCTCTAATTAACTTAGAAAGATTTGATTGGCAATATATTAAGAACAGATTCTTGACAGTTTAATTAATAGCATATAGAGGAGATTGAGGGAAGTCGAAACCCTAACTACGCTTGTTTTTAATCTTTAAACAATCATCATCTTTTCCAATTGTCTTTTTAATTCTGAAATTTTAAATTGCATGTTATTGCTTGTTTCAATTTCAATTCTCTCAAATCCAATTCTCTATTATCCAACTAAATAGCGATTAGTGAACTAGTGATTGAAAATCTGATCCTCGTGGGAACGATCGCGTACTCCGGTACAACTTTATTACTTAACGATCGATGCACTTGCCAAGTCGCGACAGTGGTGGAGGAGGAAACTAACCATCATTGCGACCCGTCCTCATCTCCTCCAACATGACCCTCATCATGGTCATGTTCGCCAACCTGTTTGCCTCAAGCACGTCTTCGGTTGATTTCCTGTTCGCCTCTCTCGTGACATACATCATAGCCTGATTGGCCAATCTAATGGCCTCGTGATCGGCTTGTTTAGCCGCCTGCATCTCAACTAATGCAGTCAGGATAGGATCAGGCTGACCCTCATTCGTCCCCCAAGTTCTCCTCGAAGGTGCCATAACTCTGCACATGTTACACAAAGGATGAATTGATCAGGCCCACACAATGCGGTCACGCATGCATTATCACAGCAAAACCTAAAAGAAACTCACAAGACAAATCACACAACAAGGCATCTTAAGTTATTGCAATACATACAGGTTTTTCCCTAGAAAGTGCTCTGATACCATAAAATGTAACACCTCGTGTGAACCCGGTGTATCAAATATACTTATTGTATATAAATCGCAATAAAATCTACACTGAATATCCTCATATCATAAATAAGTATCAAGTCATGGAACTATAACACATAGACCGGACAATATCCTGAAACCAAGTACAACTCAAGTCTGAACAAATACAGCTTATACCAATGTGGCATGGACAACCCCCATTCTCACCAAATAAAACAGCATAATCAAAATCAAGTCTCAGACCATAAAGCCATATAACAATATTAAAGCATAATCATATCCAGATATGACAGTAAAGCAGCATGCATAATATCAGCTTAACTCTGACCTCCTGCCGCTAGAGGTCTCAACCTCAGAGGTACCTGTACCTGAAAAAGTGCCCCACACAGGGTGAGATCTATAACAGCCCGTTGTGCACTGGTATAGTTAACATTTATTATGATATTAAGCGCAGTTACAATCATAGCAGTTCATTTATAAAAATGCGAGTAAACTTTTTCCTTTTCATTACGCGAGCATTTAAAACAATAATAAAGCGTAATAAATAAAAGCTGTGACCATAACTAAAAACTAATCCTGGAATAATTTGAAACAATTGCCTAACTATCATATAATACTTCTCTCAAGTCAATAAGGGGTTCCCATAAACTCACTTAGCATAAATCTCACTTTTACGGTTTTTACATAACTGAACATGGTTCAGTAATTTGGATATTGCGAGAGATCTGCATGCTACAAACCTCTCATCTTTTAATATGTTATTCTAGACTTAAGTATCTTTCCAAAAAGCTATCACACGCTCCATAAAGTTCTCGTTTGTTCTAATTATCACCGTTTGAAGTTGGACAAGCAAAGCTGCTAGCCAACCTCAAATAAGGCTCCAAACAGCCTCTACTCTTTCAACGATTATGGACAAACTACTCCACCAATTGCTCTCAAATTGTCATATAGTAAACTAGACATTTCAAGCTTCAATTTTACATATCACGGGCCTAGTTTGGCAAAGAATTGAGGCAGGAATAACTTTCCCAAAAATAGTATCCGACAGCCCCATGTGCAGGGCACTTCGGAAGAGTCCTCACTCTTCTTCCTCTACAGGTCTGCGTACAACTCCAATTGCTACCAAATTTGACACAACATAGTTGACATCTCAAGCTTCAAAATGATGTATGGCACGTCCCTATTGAACTTCTGTGTAGCGAGATATGCTCTCGCAAAGTTCACCAAAAATCTGCCATTTCTAGAAATTTTGACAGCACCTCCTTTGTTTATTCAACCTATGCCACTTTATCAAAAGTGTGTTATTTATCATCAAGGGTACCTAATATTCAAGGGTGACACTCAAGGACCAGCAATGCCTTGATTCTCTTACAACCCATCACAGTTTACCTCAATTTACTCAATTTACATCTCATTACTTACAATTTCAAAACTTAAACCATTTCAATCACTTTGATCCATTTGCATGCATTCTTTTTAACATATACATAATCATCAACTAAAAAAGGCCTATTTCCCTTTCATCATACATCATCCTTAAATAATACACAAGATCCAATATTACAATTACAAGCCTCCAATTATAACATAATACAATATTCCTTCAAAATAAAACATAACAAATGTACAACTCTCCAAAATAATAAACATAAGTATAATCAATTCCTCCAAATACAACATAGTAAATCATCAACTAAACTTAGACAAAATATGGTATGAACAAAGATGACAATATGCATAATCCTAATTCAACATACAATGTTCATGCCCTAAGTCTAGCCTATGCCACAAAGGCCTCAAAATGCAAAATGGTATATAAATCTCCAATGCTCATCCTACAAGCCTCTTGCCCACAGCTCCTGTCCCACTGCTACTACCTGAAATAAAGTCCGCAAAACGGTGTGAGATATACGAATATATCTCAGTAATCCAGAGGTTCTGGAGATTACTCCGCCCAATGGCTCACTCAATTGTAAATCAACAATATACCACAACAACCAAAGAGGGATAAAACAAGGGATTTAGTGAAGTAGGGATGCATCGGGAGTAAAAATACGATGAAGCTGGAATGGTCGATGCCAAAGCCACGCAACATCCAGCCTATTGGCCTCGGCATATAGCCTATGGGTTCTCATCCAAGGAAGTGTTCCGAGAACATCAACCAAGGCACCCTACATCCATATACACCCGAAACATTCCTAGAGTGCTCCTCAACGGATGACACTCTATGACCCTAGGCAAACTGAAACTCCCTCGCGGAGACCTATCCAGTGAAAGTCCGTAATGCCTGAAGGCAACAGTCTATTGACCAGAGACACGATACATCCTATGTACCCACTATACATACATATATGCATGAGCATGTTATAACATATTATCAACATACACCTCCAACCACTACCCCGAAGGGCATGGTGGAGCACACACTGGGACTAACCCTAGTACCAAAGGATTACCTGATGGAAGCTCCCTCTCTAGGTAGCTCCAAAGCCAAACACAACCAAGCATGGTCCAACAAAAAATGCCATAATCCTTTTGGTCAAGGACCAAAGGCAACCCACCAAGCTCACCGTTCCAAGTTCACGTCTGTGGGAGACAACCTACAATGATCACACAAGGATCATCAACACCATGGTGCTAACAAGTCAAAACACAGCACCACACTCCCACCCACACATACATAGGTTCGGCCAAATGGCCCAAAATACCTATCCATATTCTTAATTTTATTTCAAGCTTTTAATAGCTTCATAAGCTTACCACAACATTGTTTCAAGTCTTTAATCTCATTCAATTACCCCTAAACACCATTTTCCCCAATTATCCTCCTTTCGGCCAGTTCCTCCACTTGTACATATCCAATGATTCCACTCCCAATTCACATGCATCAAACCAACATACAAATCATTTAAACACAATTCACAACCACACAACACCAATTACATGATTTTTACATCACCATTTCCTTACTTCCCTTCAATGGCCGAAATCAATAAGCATGCATACCAAAGGATTTTTAATTCATTTCAACACTTCCGCACATCATACAATCCTATAATTAACGCATACAAATACTCCACAACTTAATTACACAATCCCACAACATATCCATTTTACAAAGTCTTGAATTCCCAACTCAAAATTTTCCTTAGTTATCAACTTTTTCACCAATAAATTTTATGAGTTCAATCACTATAAAACATTATTCCAAGACACTATTATCTAATACACATTTTCAATTTGAGGTCCCCAACCCCATCAATCACACATGCAAGCTCAAGCGTTCATGAAATTAAATCCAATGAATCAACCAATTAAAAGTGTGAAAACTTACCCACAATCAAGGCCTAGGACTCCTCCACACAATACCCAAGCAATGGAGGATCAATCAACTCCAAGAACATCAAAATCTTCATCAAAATTGTCACCTTTTTGGCCAATGATCTCTCTCTAAAATGATCCCCATGCAAAACTAAGGGTAGCAATGTGTTCCTCTCAAGATTTTACACAAGTTTGGCTTTGGAATCACTCAAATCCATGCCCTAGAACTCAAGTTATGTTGGTTTGAAGTTTTCAAGCTTTTCTTTTTCACTAACAATGGAGGACCACAAAATTTGCAAGGAGGAAGGAGGAAGATAATCCAAAAATCTAATTTCTCACATGTGCTCATAGGTCACTTAAGTGTGGGTGGGCCCCACAAGTGCCACCTCACTTAAATTCACTTAAATTCACTTAACTCACTTAAACTCACTAATCACCAATTAATTCATGAACTATCCATTAAATCAAAAATTTAACATTCACCAAAGTCCCTTAATTACGCTTGAACATATAAATCCGTAGTTTTTCGGTCATTCGGTGAAATCATAGTTTAAATCCAATATGTGCATTGTTGGCACGTTTCCCCAAAAATCCTAATTTTCATCAAATTTTCATCAAATTTCATCAATAATCACAATTCTTAGTCCTATGTACCTTTTCTACCTTATTTTCAAACCTAGAGCTCAAATTTTTCTCGGCACATTTTTTGGTGCAACTGTACCGTTGTATTTTTACCTAGTAAAAACACTATTCATCAAATTTCTTGAAACTTGCCTAACCACTCAATTTTTAGTTCTGAATCCATTTGCAGGGTTAGTTTTCCCATTTGAGATCTTCTACTAATATTTTACTGTTTAGGGTTACGTGTTTAACAATTTACCGTTTTAACCTTTTTACGTATTCTGACTCTGAATTCAGGATTTTCACTAATCCTGCCCTTTAATTCATATTTTAAATATAATCATATGATTTAGAATTATGAGGTGTTATAAGATCTCTAAAAAGAAAACTCAGTAAGACAAGGGGTCCTCAAGGATCTCTCCACCCCAAGCTCACTTACATGTGCAATATAAGTTCAAAGCATAATAATAGTGTAATATCAAATATCCATGCTATGCAACATATGTCTATGTCATGTGTGTATGCATCCTACTGGCGAGAGAATAAAAGGTAAGGATTACATACGTCTACAACCTACAGTACAAGGCTCCTCGCTTGTACCTCACCCACGGAGTTACCATCTTGTATGTTACCACATACTCAGGTATTACCGTCTAGGTGGAACACCCCACATACATAACATAAGGCATTTGCACTTATAAACAGCTCAACAGCATATCAAATATTCTTCACATAATTTCAGGAAAAAAAAACACAACATGCATATATATACCACCCCTCCATGAGGTATGGTGGAATCAACAATGGGCAAAACCGAGAACACGAAAGCTTACCTGTCAAGCTAGCAAATCTCAAGCTAAAAACCATGGGTCACCAAACAGCAAGGTCATGGTAACAATGGGCAAAACCGAGAACACGAAAGCTTACCTGTCAAGCTAGCAAATCTCAAGCTAAAAACCATGGGTCACCAAACAGCAAGGTCATGGTATGTTCATACAAGAAATATCATTAATATTCATAGTCTAGAGTTTCATTAAGGTTCAACATAGTATTTAAGACTTCCCAATTTGTTTTAAGTGATTTTGGGCTCAATCTGCCAAAAGTATTCGAATACTCCTCGATAAGTATTCGAATACTTCATATTCCCCAAAAAGTATCTCAATACTTTCACTAAAGTATTCGAATACTTTTACTACAGTATCCGAATACCACAAAGTATCTGAATACTCCCCGATAAGTATTCGAATACCAAAAGTATCGCAAAACTTTTACCAAGGTATTCGACTACTTCCCTTCCCAGAAAAGCATCGTAATACTTATTGATAAGTATTCGAATACCAAGCAAGTATTTCAATACTCCACGAAAAGTATTCGAAGCTTTCAACACCACTCTAGGATTCTGCCACTACAAGGACACGAAAATGGTCTACTAATGTAACAGCCTATTGTACACTGGTATTGTTAACATTAATTATGATATTAAGCGCAGTTACAATCACAGCAATACATTTATAAAAAAATGCGAGTAAACTTTTTCCGTTTAATATGCGAGCATTTAAAACAATAAAAAGTGTAATAATTAAAAGATGTGACCGTAACTGTAAACTATTCGCGGAATAATTATTTAAACTACTTTTATAACACATATTACTTCCCTCAAGTCACTAAGGGGTTCCCATAAACCCACTTAGCTAAATTCTCACTTTTACGTTTTCTACCTATCCGAACGTGGTTCGGTCTTTGAATTTCTGCGGAGAATCCGCATGTCGTAAACCTCTCATCTTTTGATATGTTATTCTAAACTTAATTACCTTTCTAGAAAGCTATCACACGAGTCATAAAGTTCTTGTTTGCTCCGGATATCGCCGTTTGAAGTTGGACAAGCAATTCTGCCAGCCAACCCCAAAATAGCTCCACACATCCTTCACTCAATCAATTATTCTGGAAAATCCACTCAAATAATTGCTCTCAAATTTTATACAACAAACTAGACACCTCAAGCTTCAATTTGATATATCATAAACCTAATTTGACCAAGAAATGAAGAAGGAATAAATTTTCCCAAACTCGGTCCAGAACTGCCCATGTGCAATAATCAAATGGGCAGTCTGTGTTCCCTGCCTTCTACAGGCCGACTCCCAAACCAGAAAAATCCCAAATTTACCACGAGATAGAGGACATCTCAAGTTTCAAAATGGCGTATGGTACGTCCCTATCGGACCTCTGTGGATGGAGATATCCTCTCCCAAAGTTTGTCTAAATTATGCCAATTTCTAGAAAATTCGCCAGTGTTTCCTTTGTTTGTCCAACAATCCCCAAATTTGCACAAGTGTTCTATGACCTCAAATTGTACCTAATAATCATTGGGTGGCACGCACAAGGACCAGCAATGCCTTGGGGCTCTTACAACCCTTCACAGTTTATATCCAATTACACAATTTGTATCACATTACTTACATTATTAAACTTAACATATTTCAATCATCAAGATCCATTTGCATGCATTCTTTGAATTATAAGGCATCATTCACATCCTAGAATAGGCCTATTGCCCTTTCATCATATTACATACTTCCAGATTACATCAAGTCTTCATATACAATTACAATCCTTCCAAATGACATATTACAATTACAATCTTCCTTCATATATACATAAAGTAAATACTCCAAAATAAGTATGGTACTCAAGACTAAACTTAGACAAAATATACATCATGAACAAAATGACAATACTCCTAATCATATGCATTGTTCATGACCTAAGTCTAGCCTAGGTCCAACGGCCACCAAAATGCAAAATGCATATAAATCCTCCAGCTCAGCCTACGGGCTTCTTGCCCGCCGCTCCTACACCACTGACACTACCTAAAATAAAATCCTTAAAGCAGGGTGAGATATACGAATATATCTCAGTAACCCAGAGGTTCTAGAGAATACTCCGCCCAATGGCTCACTTCGATGCATATAAATAACATAACATTCGAAAACGGGATAAAGCATGGGATTTAGTGAAGTAGGGGAACATAGGCAAATAAAATACGACAAAGATGGAATGGTCAATGCCAAAACCACGCAACGTCCAGCCTATTGGCTCGGCATATAAGCCTACGGGTCTCAACCAAGGCGTGTTCCCAGAACATCAAACCAAGGCACCCACCAACCATATCCACCTGAGACTTCCTAGTGTGCTCCTATCCGGATCACACACCACGACCCCAGGTCAACTGGAACTCCTTCTCGGAGACCTATCCAGTGGAAGTCAGTAACGCCCGAAGGCAAACCGTCTACTGGCCAGAGACACGGTACATCCTATGTACCAACACACATACTATATGCATGAACATGTTATCCTACATTATCTACATACACTTCCTACCATTACCCTCAACGGGCATGGTGGAACACACAAGGGGATCAAGCCCCAGTACCAAGAGGTTACCTGTATAATCCTCTCCTGCAGCTCCACTGCAATATATTTTCCGAGCTAGTTACATAACAGAAATGCACACGGAGGACATTCCCAATTAATTACCATTCATCCAAACACATGCAAGTTATTAATTCTACAGGCATGGTTTCAAATACTCACCACAATCCCCTTTTGTCCGGGACCAAGGCAACCCACCGAGCTCACGGTTCAGGGTTCAAATCCGCGTAAGGTAACCTACATTGATCATATACAGATCATTAATATACGGTAAATCTATCAAAATCCAAAACGACAATTTCCTCCCCCCACCAATGTGAGGTTCGGCCCTTATAGTGTTAAAATACAAAATATTTTTCTTTATTTTCTTTTCATTTTTCTTAAGCATCCCAAGGCTACCCCAATGTCATTTTAGGTGCCAATTAGCATCCTACATCATTCTAACCTCACTTTGTCAATTAATTCACTCTAGGTTCCATGATCAATTCCACACAACCATCCACTTTTCCTTTGATTTTTAAAGCATTCAACCATCACACAACCCATTCAAATATCACTTAATCACACAATCCATCAACCCAAAATTTTACAACACCAAATTCCCTATCATCCTACATGTGGCCGAACTCTTCCTTGCCTCCCACCAAGGGATATCCAATCTTATTTAGCAATGCAATGCATCATAACATCATAATATTAAATCATATAAACATCCAACAACTCAATTACACAATCCTATCACAATTCAAAATCACAAAGTGTTGGATTCCTCATCAAAATTTCCTAAGTTATCATAAATTTTCACCAATAAATTTTATGACATACATCACTCCAAAACATCATTGTAAGACATATTTATCTAATACACATTTTTAATTTGAGCTCTCTAACTCCACAAATCAAGCATGCAAACCCTAGGTTTCATAAAATCAAATTCATCAAATCAATCCATGAAAGGTGTTGTAACTTACCCACAATCAAGGCACAAGGCTCCTCCAATTGATCCCTAAGCAAAGCTTGAGCAACAACTACAAAAACCTCAATTTTCTCCCCAAATTTCGTGGCTGTCTTTGCCTATTTTCTCACAATAGAGAGGGTTTCAAGTGAAAATAATCGGTGGGATGTGTTCGGATGATGATTTCCAATAACTTTGCTCACAAACATTTCTCGATTCAGAGTAGTATTGAAGGAGTTATGAGAGATTGAAAATTTTGCAAGGGAATGCCATGGAGGGGGGCTGATCTGTTTTAGGAGAGAGAGAAGACAAAAAGATGATGAATAGTGGCATGGATGAGTTGTCATGTAGTCACTTAAGTGAGGTGGGACCCACCGCCACCTCACGCGATTTCAAATTAATTCAAAACTCCCTCTGATTCCACTAAATGTCCATAATTTCATAGCCTATTTAGAAACTCTAATTTTTAACATTAACCATTGTCCTTTAATTACCCTTGATCAGATGAATCCGGAGTTTTCCGGTGATTCGAAGAAATTGCAGTTTTAAGTTGTTACGCGGGCCGTAGGTACGCTTCCCCAAACTCACTAATTTCCTTCAATTTTCATCAGAAATCATATTTCTTAGTCCTATATACCATTTACAACTTATATCCAAACCTAGAGCTCAAAACTCAATCGGCACGTTTTACGGTGCAATCGTACCGCGATAATTTTACCCGGTAAAAACACTATTCACATAATTTTCTGAAACTTGCCTACCCACTCAATTTTTCGTTCTGAATCCATTTCCAAGGTTATTTTTATCATTTGAGACCTCCTACTCAATTTTACCTTCCTAGGGTTACGTGTTTGGCTAATTACCGTTTTACCCTTTCTTTGTATTTTGACCTAATCTTCAGGATTTTCACAAATCCTTCCCTTAAATCCTTATTTAAAATATTAATATATATTTTAGAAATGTTAGGTGTTATAACCAACAAGGTTCTTTCCTCCACAAAATGGCCTCTTGAAGCACCAAAGTGAGTGAAAATGGCCTTCGCACTCTCAACCAAAAAGTTAGCAACTCATCCTCCCAAATCAATGGCTATAACTCAGAAAGAAGGTGTCTTTCTCCCTCATAAAGCTTCCTCTCAAGTGTTTACAATAAGAAAGAGGAGAAATCAAGAGTAAAAATGGTGCCTTGGGTGTTTTATAAGCAAAAGGCTCAAGCTTTCAGGAAGGGAGGAAGGTGGCAGCCAAGAAGGAGGTGGAATTCAGCTACGTAGAATTTCAATTTTCAAACCTAGGGCTGTGTGCAAATTCCTTTTTATAAGTGCACTTAATTAATCCATCAGTATTAGTTCTAATAGCTTCGCTAATCATTTTTCTACCAAACTTAATATTCTGAACCTAGACATTTTTCTAGAAATTATCATATTTTTGTTATAATTTTCGAAGCACTTTGCTGGTACGCATTTTATACGTAGTCGATATTAGTTCTGGCATCACCGCTCATTATTCTTACTCCAAACTTGATATCCTAGACCTAGATACTTTTCTAGGAATATTCACATTTTTATTATAATTTTCCAGGATAATTCACCGGTACGCAATTATACTGTGAAGTAGAATCGGTATCTGCACTTTTCATCAGAAAAGCGATTTAAGCATTACTTATCCTTCTCAATAATTTTTCTAATCTTTCTATATTTATCCAAGGTCAATTATGGAATTATTTCTTAAACTCATAATTAATTTATTTAAATTCGTAATTTATCGGTGCGGGTTCTTATACGTAGCCGATATTAGTTCTGACATCAACGCTCATTATTCTTACTCCAAACTTGATATCCTTGACCTAGATATTTCTGTAGGAATATTTATATTTTTCTTATAATTTTCGGGATACTTCACCGGTAGGCATTTATACCGCGAAGCAGAACTGGTATCTGCATTTTTCATCTGAAAAGAGACTTTAAACATTATTCAACTTTCCATATAATTATCGTTTCATAATTATGCATAATATTTATCAAATCCATGCCCCGACATCGATAATCTTATTTAATTAATTATTTAGCGATGCGAGTTCTTACATTGTCAGCTTGCTATCTAGGCTGCTGGTATTGTTGTTGCTGCTAGTATGGTGGTCTTTACATATGCTGTGTTGGAACGTAGCCTGACCCTTGTTGTTGCCCTTGAGGAAAAGGCATGTTAATGTTATTCCTCCTACCTTGATTGTAGGGGTTTGAATAAGAATTATTCCTATTATAATTACCTACGAAAAAAGACATATTGAGAATTTTGGGGACAATCATCACAAACATGGGGGGCCATTACAGAAACCACATGCTACAACATTAGGAATGTTGGAAATTGCATGTGCTTGTTGTGGCTGTGCTTTAGAATCAGTGTTCAAATTCAAAGTCTTAATGGTATTATTCAAAGAGGATATGTGTGCTGCCAATGAAGATATAGCATCAAGCTCCAGCACTCCTGTAGCTTTTTACTGTGCAATTGTCCTCTCGGATGGCCACTGATAATTATTGTTTACCATCCTCTCTAGCATCTCATAAGCTTGTGTAAAGGTCTTGTCCAAGATGGATCCTTCAGATGATGCATCCACAATACCTCGGGTTTGTTCATTCAATACATTGTAGAAAGTTTCCATCTGGAGCCATTCGGGTATGCCATGGTTGGGGCATTTTTGAAGCAATTCTTTAAATCTATCCCAACTTTCATATTATGATTCTCCTTCTTTTTGCTGGAATGATGTAATACCATTACCCAGTTGAGCTGCCTTAACTGGAGGGAAGAATTTGATCAAGAATTTCTCGACCAAATCATCCCATCTTATGATTGAATTAGGGGCTAGAGTAATCAACCATGTTTTACCTCTATTAGCTAAAGAATAAGGGAATAACTTCAGCTTTAAGGCATCAGTTGTGACTCCTTGCATCTTGAAGCTATCTTCCACGTCTATGAAGTTCTTCAAGTGTAGATGTGGGTCTTCACTTGGCATTCCATTGAACTGGTCAATCGTTTGCAGCATACTAAACATGACTGGTTTCTTCTCAAAATTTGTCGTTGCAACGTTCTTTCCATAAAAGATTCATCTCAAAATTGTGGCGTCCTTTTTCTTCTCTGTTGTGTGTGTTTGTCCTTTTTGGTACGCGTTGTTACCGTACTCTAAAGAAAAGCAAAAAGCAAGTGTGAGTGGAATCAAAAAGTAAAAGCAAGGGACAACTCATTACTCTTTTATCTTTTTCTTATCTCACTATTCCACGCTGGCAGTCGTTCCTTAACATTTATTACATTTATACTAATATTTATAACTAAACATACTAAAATGGCGAGGAATGACTTTCGTTTCACACTGAAAAATGAATCAGATGGGAATGCAATTTCGTCCCATCAAAAGACATGTCCAAACTCCTCGTAGCAGTTGATCCAGAGTGACCACCCTCAATAAGCCCATCTGAGAAGCTCGTCCACCTGAGGGCCCCATCTCACCATTGGAAAATCACCCAGTATCAGTGTTGTCTTCGATCCTATGGCACCCGCGGTTAAGGATGCCTGGGACTCTATGCCATTTTGGAGATGCAGAGCGGCAACGTCCCCGCTGAAGCAAAGCGGACTTTTTCTTGCCACCCCCGCTGCGATGCCCTCGAAGAAGCATCTGTTGCTTCTCCACTTCCGTGCGACCAATACCGAAGAGCCAGTACTTGGCCTTGAAGGGTAGGCTAGTTATGAGGACATCCTCGATGGGATCACCACGACCTTCGTCGCCACTACCAGGTGTGGCAGAGCCATCACCTCTACCGCTTATCTTCCAGAAATCCCTAACTTCTAAAAGGGTTTTTGGTGGAGGAAAACCACTAGAAATTTAAGTGACCAAGCTACTAAAATCTACCTTAACTCCTTAAGAAAAGCAACGAAGAAACAAGCAAATGAGGAGGATATTTAAAAGGGAGTACCTATTTGGAGTTTTGAAGATAACGAGACTCGAAACTTTAGTGACGACAAAGCACCAATGTTAGTAATCCTAGAAATCCAAGCGAACATAGCAAAGCCTCAATGAAGAATAGCTCATGGAAGTGTGGGCAAAACTCACAAAACCCAGGAACGGAAGAACACAAACCCAGATATCTTAGATGGAAGAGAGGAAATGAGGCACGCAATCAAAAATAAAGTGAAATGCTATGAAAAAGGAAAAGGAAATGCATATGGGCAAGAAGTTCAACTAGCATGTAAAAGAAGTTTGGGCGCAAATCTAAAAGGGCAAGGGCAAAAAGGACATTTCACAATGCCCCTGACGTAGACCTGGATGCATGCCATCATTACGCACCAAATATGAAGACATAACATGTTTCTCAATGCACGTCACACCAGCTAGAATGAGACATGTGTAAAGGCATAAATGCCAAAACAGGCATAAAAAAGCCAAATGTCACTACTCATGGATGATCTGATCAGGGCGGCCCCAAGGAACGACCACTCAAGCCTCCCCTAGAGCACGACACAACATCAACCAATCCAGCTAGTCCAAGACATCATAGGCATCCCTGAGGCCGGACTATAGGGTCAAAGAGTCTCAACCAAGTTATCAGCATGAAGCTTGGCCAAAGTCGCCCCCAAAGCGATACAAAATATAAAGCTCGCCCATAGAGAGAAAAATATGGGGCGGTCCTTGACCACTGCATAGGCACCAATTGGACTAGCCACATGGCTCAACCCCAGACATGGCCGGGACACTCGAAGAAGCATTACAGCCCAACAGCTCTAACGCTCAGACTGCTGGACTAGGGGGCAATTGTTAAGGACCCAACTTATAGGTCCATATCTCAACAACCCACAACAAACAACCAGCTAAGAGAGATAAGGGCAACGACCTTATCACACCATTAGGGGAGAGAAGATAAGGTACAATACTAAGGTGATCAAAACTTTACCCCTATTAAAGCCACCAAGTACACACTTTTATGCT
Source organism: Gastrolobium bilobum (assembly GCF_033153095.1). Taxonomy (NCBI): domain Eukaryota; kingdom Viridiplantae; phylum Streptophyta; class Magnoliopsida; order Fabales; family Fabaceae; genus Gastrolobium; species Gastrolobium bilobum. The sequence continues at coordinate 71,055 of NW_026896806.1, read as the reverse complement.
CTATTACTCTTAGTTGTTATTGTGCACACACATGCCATATTCTTTGTGCACAGCGATCCGACCCCTTGTGGTGTCTTCTCCATAGACACCTGCGAACATACTGATCCCATATTAACATATCACCCTTTGGGTGAACATCCTTAATCCTCTTGGATCAAACAATATTCTTTACTCAATTTTATCACAACATTTTCTTCCCACCATTTTCTTTGTTTTTGTTTGGTCATTGTTTTACCCATTTATTCTGGCAATTTGAGCCACGTGTACTGGTTCAAATGGCTTACCACTTCAGTATGATTTTGTCAGATCTTGAGAAGTTTTTTGACTCGCCTATTTTGATGGTCTGAATGGACCATTGAGGTGACTGACTGGGTTCTGTTTAACTGCTTCAACGAGTCATTTTGGTCCCAGTTTCAGAATCGTAGTTTCATCAAGAAATCAACTAAAAGTAATTGAATGATCAAATCAATTTAACGTTGTGTAAAATATGTGAATTACTTGTTACGCATAGGGGTGTGCAAAAAAACTGGTTCACTTGCCCTGCCCTTGATCTGACCTTGACCTAACCCATAAATACCTATTTTTTTGAACTGGTTTAAATACTGACCCACTTTTATTTGGGTCAGTTTTAGGCCTGACTTGTTTTAATGAGTCTCATTGACCCAAAACTTGACCCATACCCATTATGTGAAAAAAAAGAAAATCACAATTACATTGAAAGAAAAGTTTTAACGTAAAACAATTACGTCAAAATTTTTTACGGAAAATATTTCCATACAAAATTTTGACGAAAAATATTTTCATCAAAATTTGTGACAAAACATTTCTGTAAAAAAATTTCAAAGAAAAATTTGTTTATCAAATTTTTTTACGGAATCTAAATTTCGGCAAAATATTTCACAAAAAAATATATTCATCAAAAATTTCGACGAAACACATTTCCATAGAAATTTTTTGACAGAAAAAATTTCTTCAAAATTCTTTACAGAATTCAAATTTCGGTTAAATTTTTCGACTGAAACATTTTCGTTAAATTTTTGACCAAAAAAATTTTCGTCGAAATTTTTAGCGAAACACATTTTCATCGAAAATTTTCAACTAAATATTTTCGTCAAGTTTTTTGATAAAAAATATTTCCATCAAAATTTTCAACGGAACACATTTCTGTCAAAAATGTTCGTAAAAATTTTTGACAATATTTCGATAAAAAATTTTGACGAAAAAATATTCTTTCAAAAATTCTTTAGAGAATCTAAATTTCGCCAAAAGTTTCGAATGAAACATTTCCCTCAAAACAATTTCAGTCAAAATTTTCGTCGGAACACATTCCATCAAAATTTTGAACGAAAAACATTCCGTCCAAATTTTTGACTGAATTCTTTTTTGGTTTAAACATTTGATGGATTTGATGGAGGAAATCATTTTCGTCAAAACTTTTGACGAAAACTAAATTTTGATAGAAAATTTATTTTTATAAAAATTTTCATTAGAGAAAAAATTCCGTCGCTTTTCGACAAAGTATTCTGACAAAAAATAATTGTGACGAAATTTTTGTCGTTTACAACGTAGAAATTTCGACGAAATTTTGTGACGAAACCAAGTCAAAACCGGGTCAAGTCAGATTTGACCCACTTCAGAAACCAAGTCAGATCCACTTCAGAAACCAAGTCAGATCAAATCCGACCCGATTCTGAACTAGTTCAAAAAAATCCAAACCAAGTCAGACCTGACTTGGATCAAATTAAAGCGGGTCGGGTCAAAATACCTGACCTACAAAAACCAAGTTAGGTAGAGTCGACACAAAAACCTGACCCAACCTGACTTACGCGTATCTAACATAAATCATTGACATTACAATACTAAATTCAGAAGTAAACACGCCATCCATTAATTTAGCGTTTCTTTATTTCTTGATCACTCACGAGAAGAGAATATCCAACTTCTATATTTTAGGTTTGCTGGGTTATTTCTTGAACTCGTAGCAACAGACCATATGATAAACTAACAATCTGACGTTTACATATTTTGTTCCTTCCCTCTCAAAACACAGTGACGTCGCAAAGAGGAATCAGCACAGACATATATTCTATTTTACACAAACGTAGCTTAATAACATGCAACTCTCATTGACATGGTCAAGAATCAAGCGCAGAAATGTATATCTAAAGAGATTTCCCAAGAGATCCGAACTAAAGTCAAGAAAATCAGTTGGATAAAACTAAATGATCAATAATTCATAAGTGAGGGAAGACCTAAGAAAACACATCAACAAATTAACAATTTAGTAAAGTGATAATATTATCCAGCAAGGTCAACATAACTTATTCTTCCCCGCCAACTTATCAACACGTTTCCCAGCGAATTTTAATGGCACCACACTGCCACTTCCAGAAAGGAAACAACCCTCCCAACGCCTTGTATATAAGAAAGGAAACATGGGCATCAATATGTGCCTAAACCTGTACATGCTAAGCACTAGTGTTTCTAACATCCACACAGTAATAAAATAAGCTCCCCCGTCATGAGAAAAAGTAAAGACTAGAGGAACAGATTAAGCTGAATATATCATAATACATGAAGAGCCTGATCGCAAATTTATCACAATGCTACACTGTTACGGCATCATGATAAGTATACAAAAGCAGAAACCTCCACCATAGATGCAACTTGCACTTCCAAGTCAGATAGCTCCAATTGTATTTGAACAGAAGCAAGGTTGTACATTTGATGTACCTTCAACGCAAATACCATTATCATTAGGAGAACCTCTGTTTATCTCTATCAACTCAGCACTGTCTCTGAGTTCACATGACCACCACTGCTCCCACTATAACTGTTAAATCCAACCACAGGGGCGGAGCGCTGAGCAAAATCTAGTAGTAACTTCCTCTGCTGGTCATCAGTGTGAGGAAGACTAGCACGTAAGAGTTCAACAGGCATTTCCTTACTAATTGCATTAGGAGTATCTGATCCAATTACAGCAACATTTGGTGTCCCTTGTATAAGCCGCGATTGCATGATGCTATGGTATTTATTCATGCAATACTTCGTGAGAAGGCTAAAAAATTCATCAAATGAGGCCTGCCAAAATGAACGGTTACCTATATTATAGTTGCAAGAGGCATGAGAATCAGTTAGAAGTTCAGTAGCTCTCTCAAGAACAGATACTAAAATAAGGGAAGCACCATCTCCAGCGGTGCTTCCAAGGGGACGTAGAGGAGGCTGCTCCGGCGAACAAACAACTGCTGCAAGACAAGCACTAAGCACACCAAGATCCATTCCTTGGACACATTGACAAACAGCCTTGGCAAGGTCACTTGTAGTCTCTGCAGCTGCCAGATCAGAGGGGAGACCACCATATAAGAATCTTAAATGACGAAATATGGCCATGCAGACTATCCGCATAAGCTCACTACCAGGAACAAGATGAAGATACTTTGCTAGGAGCTTGCGTCCCTTGGGAAGAGATACTAATCGTAAGAAAATAAGATCGTCCCTAGCAGCAAGCCCAACTTTGTGTCCATTCTTTCCCAGTGGGTCAACAAGTTGAAGTGATGTTGCTAGTCCTTCCAAAAGGACCTTCCGTCTTCTTCTTAATTGAGTTCCACCATCTTGTAGCTGATTACACTGTAAGAAACGATCAATATCATCTACATCAAGAAGAAGACAAAGACCATCCTCAATTGTGACTCTAGCTGCAAACAAAGGCTCCTCTTCAAGGGGCTTCTCTGAAATATTTCGCTCAGAGCTACCACTAACAGAAGAGTTTGGAGGATCAACTTCAAGAAGAGGGCGAGGTCGACGAATAGCCAAGAAAGAAACCCTCCCTAAAGCATCAACCTGAAGAAAACTATGCGGCTCAGTATTGGCACGGGCTCGTGGAGAAAGTTCCTTAATTTGTGTTGGGCAAAATGAATGTTTCAACTTAGCCCCAGGTTTTTTTGCAAGACGAGCTTGGTGATAATAGTCATTTACATAAGGGTCATTACAATGAGTCACATTATGCTGCATTCTAAGAATACTCTCAATTTCATCACTAGTCATATACTTGGACCTAAACTGTACTGATCCACAATCACTCTTCTGGCTACTGGAATCAGAACCCTGATGGGATAAACGATGACTCTGTCTACCCTTATGAGTGGATTTTGGTCTATGATCCCTAACATCAGCCAGACCAAGCATAAGTTCATATTTGCTAGCTATTGATGATCCAGAAGAAAGGTGGGGAGTAAATAAATGGGACTGGAAACCTGACAAATAGCCTGCTGATTGCTGAACAGGATGATGCAGTCTATACTGCTGTTGCTGCAACTGAGTCATTAAGTGAGGAGATACTGATCCACTATGATGGTGTAATTGTTGCTGTAACATATTACTCACGAGATTTGGATGATCTCCAGGATATAACCCTGCTTGGTTGACCCATTGATTCTGCATTCGGTGATTAAGAGGGGATCCAGCTGTGAATTGGCTCATATTTCCACTGAACTGCGACTCATGTTTTGATCCACTCAACTGTAGTGCAGAGTTGAAGAAACTAGAACGATTTTGTGACAATAATGGTATATGAGCTCCCCCAGCACGGTAAGGAATGTTCATGTGCCCTGTACTATGATTTGGAGAAGACTGTTGAGATTTACCACCAGGGGGAGGATAAGAAGTAAATGAAGATTTTGGTACCAAAATTGGTTCACTAGAAAAACGAGCAAGCTCCTGTCGCTTGTCAGGATATGATGATGTTCTATACAAGGGCTTTGATTCTTGTAAGTGCGCAATGGAGGAATGTGGCTGGGATGACCATTTATTTCCATTCTCAGCAGTTTCACTATCAAGAAAATGTGCATCAAACCAATTAGGAACAGGTTCACTAGAGCAATGTTGGAGGGGGTGTTGCTGCTGCCGTTGCTGCTCAGGATATGAAGATGTTCTGTACAAGGGCTTTGATTCTTGTAGATAAGTGAGAGGAGAATGTGGATGCGATGACCATTTTTTTCCATCTTGAGAACCTTCACTGTCATACGCATGCTGGTCAAACCAGTAGGGAACATCATCCCTTTGTGACCAGTCAGAAGCCGAGGAATCTGTACAAAATATAGCAAAAGAAACCATTCAGTCAACAAGATTGCAGGAAGAGAAAAGGGGTGCTGCCATAAAGCCAAAAACATTCACTTAGAACACTAGACATGCATCATCTCATACAAGTCCAAACTCCAAAATGCTATCTACCAAATACTTTTCCATTAACCTGACAGGTATGTTGCTATTTGTCTCTAACGCCATCAATCTCAAAAAGCAAAATTTACACGTGGACAAACTCACTAAAGACCTGAAAGATCACAAAATATAGGAACAACTCCTCTTGATGAAGAAGATATCATCAATGTAACCCAAATTTCTCTTGATTTCCCCCGAATTGATAAGACTTTTAACATCATTTAACTTTGTATAGCTGGGTTGTGTGTCCCACAAATAGGAGAGAAAGGAAATAGACAAAGGTAGAAAAATAAATAAAGAAGACTATTCTTACATTTTTTGCTTTCATACATTTCCAGTTGATACAACCCATCTTAAAATTAGTTTAGTACTTGAGTTATTACCAGCCTCTTTATGTACTGTTGTCAATTTCTTTCGTCCTCCATTGTTGTGTCGGGCAGCATTGACAATATAAATTAAGCTATCCACTTTTAAGCACATTATTAGAAAATAATAGTACAAACATTTTCTTACTTGGACACCACAAGATTAGTATTTTTCTATTACAATTTACAGCCCCAAATAGTTTCACATATTTAAATCCCATCCTAAGCATCTCAAGTGTTAAAAATATGTAATTTTACAGAGAGATAAATGCAGATATGTAAATCAGTTTTTCAGATAAAAGAATAAGCAATAAGTGAATTCAGTACAATTGCTTACTCACTTTCTCTTGATCCCCGATCACCAATAACTCCTGGGTTTCTTGGACCACTAACAACTTTGTTCAACTGAAATAAATCAAAAAGCTTAATCTTAATATCAATTTACACAAAGCAGAAGATATCACCATTAAAAGATACCAGTATTAATTTTAATAGCATTAAGAGACTGAATCATCAAATCTATCACTGTTGGAAGACATGCAAAGCGCATGGAAAAATTAAAACATTTAAATAATATAGAAATGTGATAGGAACCGAAATACAGTAATACGAATTGGATGGAAAAATGAATCTGTATTAACTATGGTTGGTAATTCGGCAACAACAATACAAGTTATGCTGTAAAACAGAAAAATACTGAAAAAGTAAAAATGCAAGTAAAGATAGGTTTCTGGAGCAATTTGAAAGGCTCCAGAGGTCTATCCTAAATCTGGTTTCTCAGCCCAAGTGTGTCCCAATTTCCTTATGCCCCTTCCTTTTCCTTCCCTCACATATACATAGCCTTCGCAACTAACTTCCATGTCAGCAATCGTTTCTCTCTCTCCTCTAACTTAATTGCCCTTGTCATTATTGAAAATATTCCCTTCTAATTGCCTAGTTATTGACTCAGCTTGAATTGAATTTCTTTCTATAAGGTGGATGTATCGTATCAATACTCCACCCAAAACTTTCACCTTGTCTTCAAGGTGATGGTCAGCAAACAAGTGTCCTCCCCGAGGATCCCAATGCTTGAAATGTAAGGGCTAATTGATGCATGAAGCAATATAACCTCCATTGGGGTTCAATTGCCTATCTTCAATCCCAGCTAATGGTTCCATGAGATAACTTGTAGCAACCGCAAGAACTCAAACATAAAATTCGGTCAAAGATATAATAGCAGTGTACATGGCAGAATACATCCAAATATCACTTGTCTTGGGATAAATGACAGATCTCCTTAGTTGTTCCTCAATGACACTGATGGAAGGCTGCTGAAGGTTTATAGTAGAAGGAGAAGAAGTGGACCTGGCCCACATGGAGAGCAAAGCCCACATGGAGAACATGAAACAGACCCAAGAGACTCATCAAAGGGGAAGGCAAATGAGATTGGGGCTAGTGGACGTCACGTGACAGAGCCAAAGGAAAGAGAGTCGGTTCCAACAAATGAAAGGGAAGTCAGTTAGAAGAGAGAGGAAAAGAGGTGGTGTGGAAATTAGTTATAAGAAAGGGGAATGCAACAGTTGTAGGGATATCTTGAATTTGTGAGTGGAGTCTTGGGAGGAAGGGTACTCAGGGAGTCCCTTTGGGGTTTTTCTTTCCGTTATTTGAAGGCTGTTGCAGCCATTTTTATTGTTGATCATAGTGGTGTCTTGTAATCCTCTTTGAGCTAAAGTGTCTTAGCTTGTGAGACAATTTGAATACAAATAGTTGATTTAATTCCAGAATTATTTCTATCTTTAAATTCTGTTTCATCATTTTGGTATCAAAGCTCCCGTTCCTTGGAGCAGTGAATGGTCTTAACCTGAATGGAGGCCAGGATGGAGTCTATAGAACGAAGAACGACCCAATTTGAAGGAAGGATGGAGGAAATGACCACTGAGATGCGTCAACTCCGCGAAACAGTTATGGCGTACTTTGATAGGGTGGATCAACATGATCCTAACTCAGGAGGAGGGAGGGGTTCGAACAACAACGGACCGGTCAATGATGAGAGAGGTAGTCGTAATGTAGGCAGGGACGAAGATCGTATGAGGCGTTTAGAGGTTCCATACTTCGCCGGAGACAATCCCTATGGGTGGATTTATCGTGCTGAAAGGTATTTCCGGATTAACCAAATTCCGCCGGAGGAACAGGTGGAGGCTGCATCTATTTGCATGGAGGGCAAGGCGTTGAGCTGGTTCCAGTGGTGGGAATCAAGGAACCCTAACATTGAGTGGGGCCAACTTCGTTCAGCATTGTTGCAACGATTCCACACGTCGTCATCTGGGAATCCCTTTGAAGCACTCATGTGTCTGAGGCAACTGGGGACGGTTTCAGAGTACTGGGAAAACTTCGAAATGCTTGCTGTCCCATTACGAGATGCAGATGATGAGGTTATGAAGGCTGCGTTCCTCAATGGGTTGCGCGAAGGGATCCGAGCTAAGGTGAGACTTCACCGAACCAACAGTATGGAGGAGCTGATGTCGTTGGCACAACGCGTCGAGGAAAAAGAAATGGTGACAGGGAAGGGAGGAGTGAACGTGGGTTGAATGGGTGTTGGGCCTGGATCGAGCTTTCATAATAAGCCCGCGTTGACAACCCGAACCAATCCATCTGGGATGAACGCAAATGGGAGAGGGGCTAGTAATACTCATTTTTCTAGGAATAATGGGCCACAAGCACGGCCCAATGAACCCAATGCCAATTTAGGGCAGCCAACAGCTGAGAACGGAGAAGGGCAGGGATCCACATTTAGGGGGACCAGGGAAAATTCCACGGGTGAGTGACGCAACCCACGTTTCAAGCGGTTGTTAGAGGAGGAGATGGCGGACTACCGTCGCCGGAATATGTGCTATAGGTGCGACGCACCTTACTCGCCAGACCACGTTTGTGGCAAGCCTCATCTCCGCGTGATGCTACTTGGCGTCGGGGACGAAGGGGAGGACACGAACGAAGAAGAAGAAGCGATAGCAGCCATGGAGGATAACAGGGAGCATCATTTGAGACTGGGCATGCATAGCGTGGTGGGGGTGACGTCGAACCATTCTCTGAAGGTATGGGGAAAAATATTGGGGCGAACCGTAATGATATTGGTGGATTCAGGAGCAACACATAATTTTATACAAAATCAATTGGCAAATGAATTGAACTTGCCAATGGATGAGTCGTCTACGCACAGAGTGGAGGTGGGGATGGCCATAAGGTACAAAACAAAGGAGTCTGTAGACAGGTAACCATCTCTTTCCCTAATCTGACGGTGATTCAAGATTTCTACCTTTTTCATTTAAATGGGGTGGATGCCGTATTGGGGTTTGAGTGGCTGGCAACGTTGGGGGAGTTCAGGGCAAATTTCAGAGACCTCCATCTGAAAATACCCACGGCTAATGGAGTGGTGGAGCTGAAAGGGGATCCAACGGAGACCAGAAGTATGATGTCATTTAAGAAAGTGGGGAAAACATGGAAGAAAGGGGCAGAAAAGTATTATATTGAGCTGAGGATCTTGTCTGCAGAGGAGATCAAAACACAGGAAGTGACCAAGGAGATCATGCAAGTATTACATGATTACGAGGAGGTTTTTACAACTCCTTCAGAGCTGCCTCCATCCAGAGCATGTGACCATCAAATAACTCTTAAGGAAGGGGGAGATATCCCTAATATTAGGCCATATCGGTACCCTCGTTATCAAAAAGAGGAGATCGAAAAATTTGTGAAGGACATGTTGATGGCTGGGATGATCAGACCCAGCAATAGCCCTTATTCTAGCCCATTGATCCTTGTGAAGAAAAAGGATGGAAGCTGGAGGTTCTATGTTGATTACAGGGCTCTCAACCACATCACTGTGACGGACAGATTCCCTATGCCAATGATTGATGAGTTGCTGGACGAGTTAGGAGGAGTGGTGATATTTTCGAAATTGGATCTAAAATCTGGATATAACCAGATTCGGATGTGTGTGGAGGACATTGCAAAAACGGCGTTTAGGACACATGAGGGTCATTACGAATACATTGTAATGCCCTTTGGTCTAAAAAATGCTCCCTCAACATTCCAAGCATTGATGAATGAGATATTCAGGCCATTTCTGAGGAGTTTTGTATTGGTTTTCTTTGATGACATCTTAGTGTATAGCAAGGATGTTCAATCTACTTGAATATAAAATAATAGAAGAATAATATGTTGTGTATTGATCTGTGTCAAGGAGTTACAATATATAGAGACCCTAATGGGCTTAAGTGTAAGGCCCAAACCTAATCCAAACCTAATCCTAATACAGTCAGAATACAGTCAGACTATTTACGGATAAGACAGAATCAATCATATCTAATCAAATCTAATCATATCATATCTAATATTCTAACACTCCCCCTCAAGCTGGTGCGTATATATTATGAGCACCAAGCTTGTTACAAATGTATTCAACCCGAGGACCTCTAAGAGCTTTAGTGAAAACATCTGCTAGTTGATTAGATGAGTTGACAAAAGCTGTCTTGATTTCTCCTGACTGAATCTTTTCCCGAATGAAGTAACAATCAATCTCTATATGTTTGGTCCTCTCATGAAAAACAGGATTAGAGGATATATGTAGTGCAGCTTGATTATCACAGATGAGTGTCATGGGTTGTTTCTGTTCACAAAGATGAAGCTCCTGAATCAACTGCTTTAACCAGATCAACTCACACGTAGTATTTGCCATTGCACGATACTCAGCTTCTGCACTAGAACGGGAAACAACAGGTTGTTTCTTGCTTTTCCATGAGATTAAGTTTCCTCCGAAGAAGACACAATAACCAGAAGTAGAGCGTCTGTCCGAGGGTGATCCTGCCCAATCGGCATCTGAGTAACCACAAATTTATGTATTTCCCTGATCCGAATACAACAAACCTTTTCCTGGTGCTCCTTTGATGTATCGGAGGATCCTCACAGCAGCATCCCAATGTGAATCACAAGGGGAATCAAGGAACTGACTGGCCGTACTGACAGCGAAAGAAATATCTGGCCTAGTCACAGTAAGATAATTGAGCTTCCCAATTAGCCTCCGATAACGTCCAGGATCAGATAACGGCTCCCCCTGTCCGGGTAATAACTTGACATTAGGATCCATAGGTGTATCAACTGGTTTACTCCCCAACATACCAGTTTCTTCTAGGATATCCAAGGCATATTTCCTTTGACAGATAGAAATGCCTTGTCTTGATTGCGCCACCTCAATTCCCAAGAAGTAACGCAGCTTCCCAAGGTCCTTTGTTTGAAATGTACTAAACAAATGTTGTTTTAACTGACGAATTCCGTCTTGATCACTTCCGATGAGAATGATGTCGTCAACATAGACTAACAAATAGATACACTTATCAGGAGATGTAATCCTATAAAACACAGAATGGTCAACTTTACTGCGGATTAAGCCAAACGCTTGAACAGCAGAACTGAAACGACTGAACCATGCTCGAGGAGACTGCTTGAGACCATATAAAGATTTCCGAAGACGACACACCTTTCCAGACTCCCCCTGAGCAACAAAACCAGGTGGTTGCTCCATGTAAACTTCTTGTAAATCATCATGAAGAAAGGCATTTTTGATGTCAAGTTGAAGGAGTGGCCAGTGACGAACAGCAGCAAGGGCAAGAAAGAGGCGGACTGACGCCATCTTAGCGACCGGAGAAAATGTATCGCTATAATCAAGGCCAAAGATTTGAGTAAAACCCTTGGCAACTAAACGTGCCTTGAGACGATCAATATGGCCATCAGGTCCAACTTTCACAGTAAAAACCCAGCGACAACCAACTATAGACTTCTCTGGAGGAGCAGAAACAAGGTCCCAAGTGCCATTGGAATGAAGTGCAGTCATCTCATCAAGCATTGCTTGACGCCACCCTGGATGGGAAAGTGCTTCACCTGTGGTCTTAGGAATAGAAATAGAAGAAAGACTAGAAGCAAAGGTGAAATGAGGTGAAGAAAGACGGTCATAACTCAAAAAGGTATAAAGAGGATAAGGGTTACGAGTAGTACGTGTACCTTTTCTTTGAGCAATGGGAAGAGTCTCTGATGAAGGATCCGGAGGGGAAGAAGCAACAGCAGTGGGCGATGAGTCAGCAAGAGTCGAGTCGACAGGAGGCACAGTTTTGCGACGCTGATAGGTGAGAAGTGGACGGTCCTCAGGTATAGAAGCAATAGGTTGCTCATCTGGAATAGAAGCACCTGCAGCTGGCAAAGACAAGTCAAGAAAAGGGACAGGAAGGACATGATCAACCTGTGACATCTGAGATGGGATAGAATTAAAGGGTTGTTGATCAAGAAAAGTGACATCAGCGGAAACTAAGTAACGCTTAAGGTCGGGAGAATAACAACGATAACCCTTTTGAAGACGAGAATAACCAAGAAAGATACACTGAAAGGCTTTGGATGTTAACTTATCCTTACCAGGAGTGAGATCATGAACAAAACAAGTACAACCAAAGACATGTGGAGTTAGAGGATAAAGAGGAACATCTGGAAGCAATAGATTATGAGGAATGTCATTGTGGAGCACAGATAAAGGCATGCGATTGATGAGAAAACAAGAGATGAGTACAGCATCTACCCAGAAGTGAAGGGGAACCTGCATATGAATAAGAAGGGTACGGGCAGTTTCAATGAGATGTCTGTTTTTACGTTCAGCCACCCCATTTTGTTGTGGAGTGTGAGGACAAGTAGTTTGATGTAAAGTACCTTGTGTGGCCAAGAAATTAGAAAAATCAATAGAAACATATTCCTTAGCATTATCACTACGTAGAATACGAATAGAAACACCAAATTGAGTATGGATCTCAGTAGAAAACTTTTTATAAATGGAAAATAGCTCGGAACGATTTTTCATTAAATAGGTCCAAGTGCAACGGGAAAAATCATCAATAAAGGTAACGAAATACCGAAAACCTAAGACAGACAAGGTACGACTTGGACCCCAAATATCTGAATGAACAAGAGAGAAAGGGGCATCAGCTCGTTTATTGACTCGACTGGCAAAAGAAGAGCGTGTATGCTTCCCTTGTTGACATGACACACAATCTAAAGACTGAAGACCGGACAAAAGAGGAACCATTTTCTGCAACTTTGAAAGACTTGGATGACCAAGGCGACTATGGATAAGTTGTGGAGATTCTGTGAGAGAGCATGCTACTGAAGGACGAGGCACATCCAGATAATAAAGCCCTCGTGACTCACGACCCACTCCAATCATTTTCCCCGTACCCGGATCCTGCACAGAAACAGAATGGTTAGAGAAAGTAATGGTGCAAGTGAGGGAGTGCATCAACTTACTAATAGAAATTAAGTTATAAGGGATGCCAGGAATGTAATAGACAGATGTCAGGGCCAAGGTAGAGGTCGGACGAGCTTGTCCAATCCCACCAACTGGGGCTTTGGTTCCATCCGCAAGGGTAAAAGACGGTAAATGATCAGAATAAGTAAGAGATGTAAAGAGTTCCTTATTACCACAGAGATGATCGGTAGCACCGGAGTCAAATATCCAAGTGCCAAGTGATGTAGAATGAGAAACACAAGCAACAGGATTACCAGTATAAGACTGAGACTGAGGAGAAGCCTTCCTGAGAGGGGTTTGGAGTGCAGCATAGTCTGAACCTGAACCAAATGATGCATTGTCTGACTGAGCTATATTTGCAACAATAGAAGGAGAGTTATCCTCCGAGAGATCAGGAGATGCTGCTGCCATTTAAAGATAAAATATAAAAGCCGTAAACGAAGGCAAACGATATCCAATCAAGAAGAACCACGCGTCTAAGGTCAGACCCACAGAGAAACAATCACAGATCCAGAAAGGGGAGGAGAAGGCGAGCTTCTCTGTCCAAGACCGGCTGGAAAAAGCCGCCGGAATAGTGCTCACGCGCCGGCAGAAGGTGGCGCGTGAAGCCCACGCGCAGAGAAGACAGGTGGCGCGTGACGGCGCGTGGGAAATGCGTTGCTGACCGGACCACCACAGACCTGGTCGCCGGGAAGAGAGGGTCCTGATCGCGTGAAGTTTGGTCGGAAAAGTCGCCGGAAAAAGTCTCCGGTTGCCTGAACAGTGATTCTGACGGCGGGCGGCGGTTCCGGTGGCCGTCGGAGGTGCTGACACGTTTGGAAAAATCACTCAGAGGCTGTTTACAGCCCTAGAAGGCTTGCCGGAAGGACGCACGGCAAGAAAGAGGACTCCTAAGCAGTGGGCTTAGGTTTTAAAGCAAAAAACAAGGTTTCTAAGCGGAAGCGAGGGTTCCCAGAACGAAAGAGCTCTGATACCAACTTGAATATAAAATAATAGAAGAATAATATGTTGTGTATTGATCTGTGTCAAGGAGTTACAATATATAGAGACCCTAATGGGCTTAAGTGTAAGGCCCAAACCTAATCCAAACCTAATCCTAATACAGTCAGAATACAGTCAGACTATTTACGGAAAAGACAGAATCCAATCATATCTAATCAAATCTAATCATATCATATCTAATATTCTAACAAATCTCATGTTCAACACTTAACTCAAGTACTCGAAATTCTGAGGCAGAATACGCTACAAGCTAACAAGAAAAAGTGTAGTTTTGGGAGGGAAGAGTTGGAATATTTGGGCCATATCATCAGTAAAGATGGGGTGATGGCAGATCAAAGCAAAGTAGAGGTCATGCGGTTGTGGCCACGGCCCAAGAATTTAAAAGGGTTGAGAGGGTTCTTGGGGATAACCGGATATTATAGAAGGTTTGTAAAAGATTATGGGTTGAAGGCAAGACCACTAACCCAATTACTCAAGAAGGACAGCTTTGTATGGAGTGATATAGCAGAAAAAGCTTTTGAGGAATTGAAACAAGCAATGATGCAATTACCTACCTTGGCTCTTCCCAACTTTGACAAACAGTTTGTGGTGGAAACGGATGCATCAGGGTTGGGCATGGGGGCAGTATTAATGCAAGATGTGATCCCTATAGCTTTCTTAAGTCAAGCTTTTTCTGATCATGCTAGGAACCTATCCGTATATGAAAGGGAACTCAAAGCCATTGTGTTTGCTGTACATAAATGGCGACATTACTTATTGGGCCCCAAATTTATTATAAGGACGGATCAGAGGAGTTTGAAGTTTCTAACTGAGCAAAGGTTAATGGCAGAAGGGAAGCAAAGGTTGGTGGCAAAGCTGCTAGGATTTGACTTTGAAATTCAGTATAAACCGGGAGTGGAAAACAGGGTTGCTGATGCTCTCTCACGGGTAATGGAGTTTAAAGAGTTGACTATGCTATCCAACCCCAAGTTGCAATCCTTGGCTGAGGAGCTGTTGGCATATGAGGTCTGCAACAAGATGATTCAGGAAATTTTGCAGGATCCCAATGCCCATCCTGGATACAAGCTCAACCGTGGATGTTTGTAGTATCACGGTAAGCTGGTTCTTCCTCAAAGATCACCTCATATTCCTTCACTTTTACAAGAATTTCATGCTTCACCTTGGGGGGGACATTCAGGGGAGTTGAGGACATTTAAAAGGATCTCAATTTTGTTTTATTGGAGGGGTATGAGAAGGGATGTAGCAGCATTTGTACAAGCATGTAGCATTTGTCAACAACAGAAGTATTGTCATTTAGCTCATGCTGAGTTATTGCAGCCATTAGGGGTGCCAGACAAGGTGTGGGAGGAAATAACCATGGATTTTATTGTAGGGTTACCAAAATCCCATGGCATGGATACTTTGTTTGTAGTGGTAGACCGCCTCACCAAGTATGCTCATTTCATTCCGTTATCACATCCCTTCACTGCCCAACAGGTTGCTGTTGTATTTGTAAGAGAAATAGTTCGTTTGCATGGATTTCCCAAATCCAAAGTGTCAGATCGTGACAAGGTGTTCACTAGCAAATTTTGGAGAGAGATTTTCCTATTGGCGGACACTAGATTGAAGTTCAGTTCCGCTTATCATCCGCAAACGGATAGACAAACAGAGGTTGTCAACCGAACCGTGGAGACTTACCTTCGCTGTTTTGTGGGTCAACATCCAAGGGGATGGGTCAAATGGATACCGTGGGCGGAATTCTGGAGTAATTCGTCCTACAACAGGTCCACTAATATGACTCCCTTTAAGGCTTTATATGGTCGTGATCCTCCACTTTTAATTCAGTTTGACTGTGGTACTACCCGATTGGAAGCCGTGGATCAACTCATGCAGAATCGGGATGCTATCTTGGAAGAGTTGAAGCAAAATTTGTGCAAAGCTCAAGAATTTATGAAAAGGTATGCTGATAAAAAAAAGGAGAGCTGTAGAATATGTGGTAGGGGACAAAATTTATCTTAGGATTCAGCCTTACAAACTCAAATCATTGGCCACACACCTGAACCAAAAACTTAGTCCACGTTACTATGGACCTTTTGCTATTGTAAAACGAATAGGCCCAGTGGCTTATGAACCTTCACTGCCTAATTATGCCAAGATTCATCCCATTTTCCATGTCTCCCAATTAAAGAAGGCCCTAGACCCATCAGTTCCAATTTTGGAATTTCCAAAATGTCTGGCTGAGTCACTGGAGCTGTATGTGCAGCCAGCATATGTCATTAATAGTAGGAGGCTACTGAATGGGCAAATTGAGGTTCTGGTAAAATGGAGAGGGCTACCAGCATGTGAAGACTCGTGGGAACTCTTGGACATGTTTCAGGTGCAATTTCCTAATTTTCCCCTTGAGGGCAAGGTGGATGTTAAGGAAGGGGGAATTGATGGAAGGCTGCTGAAGGTTTATAGTAGAAGGAGAAGAAGTGGACCTGGCCCAAATGGAGAGCAAAGCCCACATGGAGAACATGAAACAGACCCAAGAGACTCATCAAAGGGGAAGGCAAATGAGATTGGGGCTAGTGAACGTCACGTGACAGAGCCAAAGGAAAGAGAGTCGGTTCCAACAAATGAAAGGGAAGTTAGTTAGAAGAGAGAGGAAAAGAGGTGGTGTAGAAATTAGTTATAAGAAAGGGGAATGCAATAGTTGTAGGGATATCTTGAATTTGTGAGTGGAGTCTTGGGAGGAAGGGTACTCAGGGAGTCCCTTTGGGGTTTTTCTTTCCGTTATTTGAAGGCTGTTGCAGCCATTTTTATTGTTGATCATAGTGGTGTCTTGTAATCCTCTTTGAGCTAAAGTGTCTTAGCTTGTGAGACAATTTGAATACAAATAATTGATTTAATTCCAGAATAATTTCTATCTTTAAATTCTGTTTCATCAGACACTTGCAGCCATAGTCAACAATGTACTCAGGAATATCATATGCCGCAAATCTGTGACCTTTGCCAAATGTTAACTCTTCAACAAAATTAACAATTTTGGAATAATGAGCACTATTAAATGATCACCTTGCCATCCATTAAATATGCCTCCATTTCTACCATAACTTTGGGAAAGTTTAATTTCATTCCTAACCTCTAGAAGGCTAGGACTTCCTTTTCTTCCCTCCCAATAAACACCCCAGCTAGACCTTTCTTGTGCATTAATAGGAATACTTTGGCTATCTCCACTTGCTCTAGGTGCCGGCAGCTAAAAATGGCTGGAATTACTATATCCCTCCTCACAAGGTGGCAAATAAAAAGGATCACCAAAAACAAGGTGCAGAGGTAATCCAAGTTGCGCAAGGAACCTTTTTGCTTGATCCAATTCAGCTCCATAAGAATGTTTCCCCCAATTGAAATGCCTCCATTAACAACAGCAAAGCCCTCCTTGTCAGGCCATTCCCCTTTTTCCCTATGTTGAAAATTTTCCAAACATAATATCCGGTCGTTCATCGTCAGGCTGGGTTCCATGGCTGATAAGAGGTTCTTGTCCTGGTCGTCCAAATCGAAGATGTTGCTCAGTTGGGGGGCACAATATGGGGACGACAAAAAACAACAAGCTCTTAGAGGATGAAAAGTCCATCACAGGCAGGGTCAAAGTCGTTAACGTGTTGAAGGTTTAGTAAATATGTAGGGTTCGTCCTTGGGTCTAAGCTCTAGTTCGCGAATGGATTTGTGACACTTCTAGTATGAATTTGGTTTTGTGGTTTGGATACGGGTATGAACATGATTTCAGATTTGAAATTGAATTTTGGGTATGAGTTTAATTTTGGATTTGGTATAATGGGTATGGATTGAACCCTCTCTTTAGTGTAGGTTGTTTTTGGGCCACTAGGTTCAAATTGACGCATGGGCTTACAAACCCAATCTGTGTATGAAGCAGAGATACTATTCACTTTGGTTTGGGCTGGAAATAACCTATCATTTATTTGAATCGAGTTTATAACTTGACCCAATTTCAACCAGGATCTGATTTGCTTCCACTAGTCTCCTTCTTCACACGTCAGTAACCATCTTCCTCAATTACGGAAGCATCGCGGATCGAAATCCAACCCAGGATCGAAATCCAACCCAGACCAGTTTCGTTGCACCTTCTTTGTCTCTGCAGGTGCCTCTGGCCATCTTTTTCTTCCTTGGTTGCACCACTCTGAACCCTCTGCTCTCTGGGAAAAAAATAGATCTGGTGGGTCTTGTGAAAGCAATGGGTCAATAACCACCACTACTGGTTGCAAAACTGTTGGTTCTTGCATGCATCGGAAAAAAATTGAATTTCTTTATATAAGGTGAAGGTATCATCGGAAAAATCTCCTCTAACTGGTCTTCATTTACAATTTTTGTTTGGCCTAAATTCAAGAGCATGTTGTTTATGTTCTGAACTTTAATTGCATGGACCCCTTCAAAAATCTCCACCTTCTTCGTTCCATCCACCTTTTCATCAACCAAGAAACTCTTCTTCCATAGACTCACTCTCCTCATTTCCTTCTATGATTTTTGCCTTCTCCAACTTAGATTTTTGTCCAGTTTCATATTCTTGGTTTTGAGGTTTCGATTCCACATTATCTACCAAACAAATTTCAGGTAGAAATTTTTCTATAAATGCCTTTGTAAAGTTGCTCCAGCTTGCATTAGGATTGAGTTAAGTCAAATCTTCATGCCATCTGAATGCACGTCCTTTAAGCCCTTTTACCGCCTTTGTCCGCCTCTCATCTTCATGAATTCTTTTTGTTTGGAAATATTTTTCCAGATAAATTAACCATCCCTGAGCTTCGTCATCTTCTCCATAGAACTTTAGGACTTCTCTTCTATGTCTCAGGCCATACTTCATTTGTTGCAGAGCTTGGTCCAGGCGCAAAATTTTCTTTTAAAATCATCTTCTAGATTCTCCCTTCTTAGCGTGGCCATGGTTCATACAGCTCCCAGATCGGAAGTTCTGATACCAATTGATAAGAGCCGAAATACAGTAATCAGAATTGGATGGAAAAATGAAGTTGTTTATCAACTATGGTTGGTAATTCGGCAACAACAGTACAAGTTATGGTGTAAAACAAAGAAAAATACGGAAAAGGTAAAAATGCAAGAAAGTAAATATAGGTTTATAGAGCAATTTAAGAGGCTCCAGAGCTCTTTCCCGAATCTGGTTTCCCAGCCCAAGTGTGTCCCAATTTCCTTATGCCCCTTCCTTTTCCTTCCCTCACATATACATGGCCTTCTCAACTAACTTCCATGTCAACAATCCTTTCTCTCTCCCCTCTAACTGAATTTCCCTTGTCATTATTGAACATATTCCCATCTAATTGCCTAGTTATTGACTCAGCTTGAATTGAATTTCTTTCTATAAGGTGGAGGTATCATATCAAAATGCCAATTCACCTATCATTTCAATTAACTTTTCTACTTTTGCTTCTTTATTTTCATTTTTCTTCTATAAATAAGATGACAAATTCATTGTCAAAATTCACTGGAAGAATTGCCTAATATGATCAGTACGTTACAAAAATTCATGAGAGACAGAATCCTTGCTTCATGGACAATCTGGAAACTCAACACCTAGCACAAGAGGCTAGGTTCAGTAAATATCACTGCAATAGTTCACATAATGGTAGTTAAAATCGCGTTCCAACTCGTAGGATCACACGATCCTATCCTACGAGTTTTTCAGGCATAAAAAATCCAACTCGGTTGCAAAATCGGTTTTGGCTAGGATCGGACAAGATTGCCAAGCAACATCGTAAAAACAATAGAATCGTGATTTTTACCGTTTCGAACAATCCATGAAAAGGGAATAAATTTCTCTTCAAAAACCTTCAACAAATCGAAATAAGACAGAACTTGGTGACTGGAGCCTTACACATCTAATGGAACCAGCTTTCTCTGACGTTTTTGAGCCTCTCTTCGGCAACTCGAAGTTCTACCTCTGCCCTAGTTGTGACTTGACTTCTTTGTTTAATGTGAGCGACGGCTGTAGCTTTTGGAAATCTAGGGTTTTCATCTACTTTACTTAAACTTTGGAAGAAGAATGGGCCTGGACCAACTTTGGGCTGAACATAGACTTAATATCGTAGAACAGAATGGGATAAGATGAGATAGAAAATGAAGACAGGGGGAACGGGTTACCTACTCTAAATGGTCATAGCGAATCATTTCCTTCCGAATAAAAGAATTCCAAATGAACCAAATCTCCCAAAGTACGATTCGAACCTACGGCCTATCAGAAATAGGATTGACTACGGATTCGAGAAATAGCACATGATTTCATAAAACCGTACGATTTTCCCGATCTAAACAAAGCAAGTTTTCCATAGATTTGGCTCAACATGTTCTATTCGATACGAGTAAAGTTACTCTAAGGATAACAAGCTGATCTTCCCCAAGAGCTCCCATCAATGAGAAGGTTTGGCACCTTGATGTCGGCTCTTCGCCAGCTAGGAACTTTTATTTTTCAATAAACATAAACATTTATGTCATTATTCTCCATTGACATAACTTTTATCTATTTTTAAATAAATAAAATGTAAATAATATAATTTTTTATGGAAAATATAAAGCACAATAAATTATTAATATTTATATGAAATGAGATTATAGTTAAAAATTAATTATACTTATTTAAACCATTGAACATAACTTGTTCACAAGGGCCTCTGTTTACCCTTGTTTCAGCGAACCAAGAACAGTCTCTTCAACCTCAGCCTCAAAACCACAACCACCAGTCTCAAAATGACTTCTCCAGTGAAACTGTTGGTTCAAACTACAGTGCCTAGCTAGGGTGAGGCAATGTGCATAGTGCAAGAGCAGTGGTGGCAATTTGCTACAATGCCAACTCTTTTGGAAGTTTTGCCACAAAGTCTTCATATGCAGGCACAGATTTGATGCCACCTATCTGACATCACCCACTCACAAATCTAATAATAGCTTGACAGTTGTTCAAATACATAGGGGACTAAGCAAAGCTAGGCACAGGGGATCACAACTTTACAAGGAACACAGTAGCTAGCTGAATGTTTGATGGGACCAGGAAAATAACACTGAAAGTATAGAGATAATGTAGGCCATGCCTCTTTTTACATACACTAATATGCAAAAAATAAACCCCAAGAAACCTCAACTCCCCCTTAAACCAAATACCTAGGCTCAAGAGTTCCCTAGAGATCTCCCAATTTCCCCCACTAAACCAATTCTAAATTCATGCCTAAAGAAACTTCACCTTAAACATCTCTATATATACCAATTCCTAATTAATGGGTTTGGTTACTTTATTGAAGGCCCGTCAATACTCCCCCTCCAAAATTCACCTTGTCCTCAAGGTGACGGAAGAGGATAGATAATGTGAGAAACATTCCACCTAGATCCCATTGTTTGAAACATATAGCCCAAGTAATGATTGAAGTCAAAAAATCGTCACCGTCGGATCCCATTGTCTGCTCGCTTCCATACTGCACATGCTCCCAGTGCTCTATAACTTGTCTGACCAAGAAACAGGGGGTAGTCCCACCCTACTCAAGCTTTCGTTTCTGCCCTATTTGAGGGTCTTTCATTTTTTCTGCAGAAAAAAGCTTTTGGCCGCAACCATTTTCTCTTAAGCTCAAAGACATTCGATTTTGTAGCCCCATGATGAGACCCTTTGAATCTAATGCAATTTTCCCCCTCTTCCCCATAATCATCACATGCCCAGGAATAAAAACAGCACGCTTGAAACATAGGTTTCGGCTTCTATTGTCGTTAAGATCCTCTTGCCTTAATCGGCGACATTGCAACCCACTGTGTCTGTCTTGGCTGCCATTCACAATTCTGATTTTGCCTTGCTTCATTGCTCTAGACTCTACGTGAGAACCCGCGTCGTAGTGGAAACAAAAATTTGGCCACCGTCTATTGTTGAGCAACTCCGGCATGAGACGACTAAACCTTGCCGTTCTCACTTTTGTATTCGTTGCTAGGGCTGCAAATACCAGTAGCTCCCCCTTGGTTTGTCATGCTGGTCTGAAAAGGTTGCCTAATTGAAGACCCATTACTTTCATTTCCTTTTGGCCCATTTGTTTTACGTAGGCCCATTTTCTCTTAGCCCATTGCGTCTTGAATTAACAACCAGAGTGGGCTGTGTTTTAAAATGACTACTGGCCCTATTTGACAAAGCCACTAGGGAGCAATGTTATTAAAACGTAGAGTCTATGTAAAAACGGTAGGGGTGAGCAAAAACATAAAATCGCAAAACGTAAACGGAACGTAAGAGTTTACTAACGTATTAAAAATAAAATATATATCCAACATATATAAAACCAAAACCCACAAACATGTTTATTTTAAAAGAATGTCAATTTTAATCTTTGTTTTAATTTATATAGAATGATTTTAATGTATTAATTATATAAGTTATTACATTTAAGTTAATTAATGACTAAAAATATATATAATTTTTTTTATTGTTACGTGTTATATATATATATATATATATATATATATATATATATATATATATATATTTGAACTATGCAAAAAAAATTCATATTACGTTTCGACACTACGTTTGAACGTTTCTACGTTTTGACACTACGTTTGAACCGTTTTGACTCAAAACCCGTTTCAACTACCGTTTTGACTCGATTTTGGTCATAAAAACGTAGACACGGACCGTTTTTACGTTTCAACACTACGTTTTTACAACACTGCCAGGGAGTGATATCCAATTCCAACCCCACATCTATATGTGTTCCCTTGACCCATTGACATATTGGGCCGTGTTAAATTCACATTGGGCCGAAGTCCATTCAGCAAATACATAGTTGCACCAGTGGACTGGGACTTGTTCGAACCCATTCACATACTCAAGTTAGATCTAAGTTGCGCGACATGCAAAAGGTTCAAGAAGCATTTCTTAGTACATATAAAGAATCAAGGCTATTTCTGATATGTTGAAGCCGATTGAAGATCCAATTTCTAGTAGTGATCTTATAGATGAGATCCTCAAAGGATTACCCGAGGATTATGATCCTTTTAATACCTCTCTGCATAGTTACAAAAATACAATTACCATGGTTGAGCTTGAATTGCTATTGATCACTTAAGAAGTGCATCTCAGTCGCCACAAGAACACCACCATTTCTGATGCTCTTTCAGTTAACCTTACACAAGCTTTGCACTCTGTCCCAGCTCAGCCAAACACTCAACAACCCAGAGGTGACAGTAATTCTACCAAAGGCTATGACCACTCTGCTGCTTTGGACATGGAGGTTGTTAGAAATAATATTAATTTATAATATTAATTTATTATTATTAGAATAGTCTAGAATAGTCTAGATTGTGGGCTTGGCCCATTAGGTCATTCCGTTAGGTCTTTTAGTCTCTATAAATAGAGAGCCTCCTTGTACAGACTTACACACTTGAATATACAATATATTTCAGATTCAATTTGGTATCAGAGCTCTCGATCTGAGGGCTCTGCTTCCGCATATATATCTTTTCCTTTCTTTTTACTGCCGTGCATCATACCGGCAACCATCCTTTCACACCTAACCCTTATTTAGTCACAAATTTTTTGTCCTCGACCTCGTATCATCAGGAAAAAGATCGTCAGCCTCCGTTCATCGCCGGAAACCGCCAGAAAACCACCGTCCGCCACTGTTCACCGCCGTCAGACTGCTTTTCCGGCGACTTTTCCGACCAACCACCACGCGATCAGGAGCGGCTCAGGGAGGCGACCCTGTCTGTCCAAGCCGCGTGTTGATCGGAGCATCCACGCGCCGCCACGCGCCGGTGGAAGTCTCCGGCGCCGAACCACTGTTCCGGCGCGTGAGCCACCGTCCGGCCACCGTTCCAGGCCGGACCACCACCATCTTGCTCGCCTCCTCACCCTCTTTCCAGATCTGGTCTCCGTTCGTTGTGGGTCCCATCCGTTTGAAAGATATCAGTGAAAAACCCGTTGTTTGGACACTTTTGTGCAACGTTTTTGCGCGATTTCTTGCTTTCTTGTAGTTCTTTTCTATTTTCTGGTCATCTCTTTTTATTTTGTGATGGAGGGCTCAAATAATGCGTCCAAAAACACGACTGGCATCATCTCTGGTACTACCCCATCTCCATTCTTTTCTCGGGCCCATGATTCCAATTGGAACAGTGGACGCGGTCGCAGACGTGGCCGCAGACAAAGGCCTCATTGCAATTATTGCCAGAATCTTGGGCATTTTGAAGAACGCTGCTATAGGAAGTACCCTCATTTGAAGCCACCGACTGCCAACTTTGCTCAAACTGATGTTACGCCACCTTCAACTGGATTAGTAACTCTTTCAAGTGCCGACTATGAGGCACTTCTCAAGAAGGTTTCTTCTCAGCATCCTACTCAAGACACTGGTAATCATGTTGCTTGTTTTTATCAATCATCTCTTGGACCCTGGATAAATAGACTCAGGTGCTACTCATCATATTTGTGGTAATAAAGATCTCTTCACTTCACTTTCTTATTCTAATAACCTACCCCCTGTCACTCTTGCTAATGGCACTAAGGCTCCTGCTCGTGGAATTGGGGAAGCCAAACCAACTCCTCTTTTAACTTTGAGTTCAGTTTATTATATACCTGGCATTCCTTTTAATTTAATCTCTGTTAGCCAGTTGATTCATTCTCTTTCATGTACTATTACCTTCTCTAAACAATCTTTTTCTATGCAGGATTCGGGTACGGGGAAGACGATTGGAGCAGGCGTTGAGTTACAAGGTCTCAACTATCTGATTGCACCACCTTCTCCAGTAGCTTGTTCTCTCACAGAGTCTCCTGAGCTAATTCACAGCCGTCTGGGTCATCCAAACCTCTCCAAGCTTCAGCATATGGTTCCCTTTTTATCCAATCTTAAGTCTTTAAACTGTCATTCTTGTCAGCAAGGAAAACACACTCGCTCCTCCTTTGCTAATAGAGTCAATAAAAGAGCTGATGCTCCTTTTTTCTATTGTTCATTCTGATATTTGGGGTCCGAGTCGAACGTCGTCTGTTTTGGGTTTTTAGTATTTTGTCACCTTTATTGATGATTTCTCCCGTTGCACTTGGGTTTATTTAATGAAAAATCGTTCTGAGTTATTTTCAATTTACCAAAAGTTTTGTGCAGAAATAAAAACTCAAATTGGTGCTTCTATTCAAATCTTGCGCAGTGATAATGCAAAAGAGTATGTGTCTCTTGAATTTTCTAAATTTCTGGATACACAAGGGACGATACACCAGACTACCTGTCCCCACACTCCACAACAAAATGGAGTCGCTGAACGTAAAAATAGACATCTAGTTGAAACTGCACGTACCCTTCTCATTCATATGAACGTCCCACTCCGTTTTTGGGCAGATGCTATTATCACCTCATGTTTCCTTATCAACCGCATGCCCTCTTCTGTGCTAAATAATGATGTTCCCCACAGTATTTTGTTTTCCGGAGCACCTTCTTATCCTCTGCCTTTACATATTTTTGGCTGTACTTGTTTTGTTCATGATCTTACTCCAGGTAAAGACAAGTTGACATCCAAGGCCTTCAAGTGTATTTTCCTTGGGTATACACGTTTTCAAAAAGGGTATCGTTGCTATTCTCCTGATCTCAAGCGTTATATCGTTTCTGCTGATGTCACTTTCCTTGATCAGCAGCCTTTTCACTCTACTCCATCTCCAGTGTCCCAAGTTGATCAGGTCCTCCCTGTTCCTTTTCTTGACTTGTCTTTACCAGCTGCAGGTGACCCTATTCCAGAGGAGCAACCAATTACCTCCATACCTGCAGATCGTCCTCTCCTCACATACCAGCGTCGTCAGCCTGCACCTCCTCCGACTTTGCCTCTTGATGACTCATCGCTTTTTCCTGTCGGCTCTTCTCCTCCGGATCCTCCATCAGAGACTCCTCCCATTGCCCTTCGGAAAGGTATTCGATCCACTCGAAATCCTCATCCCCTTTATTCTTTCTTGAGTTATGACAGACTTTCTTCACAACATTTTACTTTTGTTTCTAGTCTCTCTTCTGTTTCCATCCCTAAAACCACAGGTGAAGCACTATCTCATCCAGGGTGGCGCCAGGCGATGCTTGATGAAATGCAGGCACTTCACTCCAATGGCACTTGGGATCTTGTTCGTGCTCCTCCCGGGAAGTCTGTTGTTGGTTGTCGATTGGTGTTCACAGTTAAAGTTGGTCCTGATGGCACTGTTGATCGCCTTAAAGCTCGCTTAGTGGCCAAGGGATACACACAGATCTTTGGTCTTGATTATGGGGATACCTTTTCTCCTGTTGCTAAGATGGCTTCTGTTCGCCTGTTTCTTGCCCTTGCCGCCATTCATCACTGGCCCCTTCTCCAACTTGATATTAAGAATGCTTTTCTACATGGTGACTTGCAAGAGGAAGTTTATATGGAGCAACCACCAGGTTTTGTTGCTCAGGGGGAGAGTTCTGGAATGATATATAAACTTCGGAAATCTTTATATGGCCTGAAGCAATCTCCTCGGGCCTGGTTTAGCCGCTTTAGTTCAGTTGTTGAATCCTTTGGCTTAATCAGAAACAAAGCCGATCATTCTGTCTTTTACCGGCATAGTTCTTCTGGCCAGTGTGTTTATCTCCTGGTCTATGTTGATGACATTATCATTACAGGCAGTGATCAGACCGGGATTGATCAGTTGAAAGAGCATTTATTCAATCAATTTTAGACCAAAGATCTTGGCAGACTTCGATATTTCTTGGGGATCGAAGTTGCACAGTCTAGGCGGGGCATTTCCATCTGTCAGAGGAAGTATGCACTGGATATCCTAGATGAAACTGGCATGTTAGGCTGTAAACCCATTGATACACCTATGGACCCCAATGTTAAGTTATTACCAGGACAGGGGGAGTCACTGCCAGATCCTAGTCGCTACCGCCGATTAGTTGGAAAATTGAATTATCTTACTGTGACAAGGCCAGATATCTCCTTCGCAGTGAGTGTTGCAAGTCAATTTCTTGATTCTCCCTGTGACTCCCATTGGGATGCAGTTATTAGAATTCTCCGATATATTAAAAAGGCGCCAGGAAGAGGTTTATTATATACAAATAAAGGGAGTTCAGAGATCTCTAGTTATTCAGATGCTGACTGGGCAGGTTCTCCTTCAGATAGACGATCCACCTCAGGGTATTGTGTTCTCTTCGGAGGAAATTTGATCTCTTGGAAGAGTAAGAAGCAAACTGTGGTCGCCAGATCCAGTGCGGAGGCAGAATATCGGGCAATGGCAAATGCAACCTGTGAGCTCATCTGGCTGAGTCAATTGCTGAAGGAACTCCATCTCTGTGAACAAAGGCCTATGAAGCTCATTTGTGACAACCAAGCCGCTTTGCATATATCCTCTAACCCAGTCTTTCATGAGAGGACCAAGCATATAGAAATTGACTGTCATTTTGTTAGAGAAAAGATCCAGTCAAGGGAGATCGAGACAGCATTTGTCAATTCCAATGATCAACTTGCGGATGTATTCACTAAAGCTCTTAGAGGTCCTTGAATAGATCATATTTGTAACAAGCTGGGAGCTTTTGATATATACGCACCAGCTTGAGGGGGAGTGTTAGAAATAATATTAATTTATAATATTAATTTATTATTATTAGAATAGTCTAGAATAGTCTAGATTGTGGGCTTGGCCCATTAGGTCATTCCGTTAGGTCTTTTAGTCTCTATAAATAGAGAGCCTCCTTGTACAGACTTACACACTTGAATATACAATATATTTCAGATTCAATTGCATATCCCAAGGTTCTTTACATGGTATCAGAGCCTCGCCGCCCCCCACTTTCTCTTGTGGAATTTCTTAGCACAGGTAGTCTGGGCCTGTTGCATCATCCACTCTTCAAGCCCAAAGGGCTTTCGTGTGAGGGGACGTGTTGAGATATATAATTTGGGCACTCCCACCCTTTGAGCTAGCTTTTGGGGTGGTGTATCCCAAGGTTCTTTACAGAGGTTTCCATAGCAGACACAGGGGTCGTTCTGGTCCTAGATGTGGCATGACGGGACATGAGGTAGCGAATTGTTGGCACAAGATTTATCCTTCCTTCACACCAACATTTGGTTCAAAAAACTACCTAGAGAACAATCACCCAAGCAACAACTCTCCTCAACATTCTTCTGTACCAAATAACAATTTTTTTCCCTTAGTTCTTTCCTCAGGGATCATCCTTCGGATTGGGCTCAAACTAGTCCCAATATCCCTAAGGCAATCTATTTGCACAACTGGCACAACAATTCCTTGAACATCAGAAATAATATCATAGTTCCTTCCCTACATCTTCTATTCTTGGCCAACCATTTGCTGCTCAAGTTTCTACATCATGTCAGCCTCCATCTTCTTCAATGAGGCAGCAAGGCTTTCAACCTCAAGCATTTCTAACTGGACCATGAACTACTGACCAGCTTGCAATAGAATGGTATACATATTCAGGAGATACGCACCATGTCACACCTGATCCAAAGAAACTTCTTCAAATATTTCACGTTTCCCTCTTAAAGAAATCCATTTCTCCTTCCACTAAAGTTCAACATCTGTAACCTATGTTAAGTGGTGACTGGGATCTCTAAGTGGAACCAAAAGCTGTTCTACAATGCCATAAAAAATACTTGGCAAGATTAAGGTTTTGATCAAATGGTTAAATCCACCTTTGAAAATTCTTGGGAGGATTCAGCTCAATAATATTTTTAAAGCTCTAAATAGCTTTAACTTTTATGAAAAGGACTTCTAAAATAAGCAAGCCATAAAAAGTCCTTTTTACAAGCTCATCCAAACGGGCCCTTACTTCTTGACTTTCGGGCATGTCGTTGTGGTCCATCTTATGTCCATTCTTCATGCTGGTAATAGGTGTATCTGCACTCTTGGATACATATATGATATCAACATTGTGACTCGTAATGACCCTCCTTTATCCGAAATCTTGTCACAGATCTCCAAACTATGCTTGTTCTCATGGACTTAGGGGAGCTTGATTATTTCCTCAAAGTAGAAGTTAAGAAGCAACCCTATAGTGTCTTATTTCTCACTTAGTCAGAGTTTACATTAGAGACCTCATGTCTCACGCTAACATGGCAGAAGCTAAGAGCATTGTTGGGTATAAATTGACGAGACATGGATCCAATTATTATGCAAATCCACAGTATTATCACTCCATTGTAGGAGCACTACAATATGCCATAATAAATAGACCAAAAACAAGTTTTGTTGTGAGCAAAGTGTGCCAATTTATGGCACAACCTCTACTTGATGATTAGAATGTTGTGAAAAGAATTCTCAAGTACCTTAGGGACTATCACCTTTGGACTAATGCTACAGCCAACCAATCCTCATTGTTCTCTCTCCATGACAGTGTATTGTGACGTAAACTAGGCTAGTGACCCAGATGACAGCCACTCAAGCCCGGGAACTTGCTTGTATCTTGGGCCAATTATTGTTTCTTGGTGGTCTTAAAAACATGTTATTAGCCAAGTCCAGCATTAAGGCTGAATATAGGAGTTTGGCACTCACTTTAGCGAAGATTTTTTTGCATGAGCTTCATGTTCATCTGACCACTCTATGCATATTGTGTGATAATCTTAGAATTGTTGCCCTCTCACATAACCCAGTTTTGCATGCTCATACAAAGCACATGGAGTTGGACATCTTTTTTGTCAAAAAACGCGTTCTAGCCAAGGATCTACTTGTATCTCATATCCCTGCTTCAAATCAGATTGTGAACACTCTCACCAAGGGTTTATCTGCTCTTAGGTTTGCTGAACTTAGGACCAAACTAAGAGTTATGGACTCATCTTTACCTATCCATAACTCGTGAGTTTGTGGGGGCATATTAATGACCAGCATGTTCAATGCTTTGTATTTCTTTCTTGAGTTGTCGCATTATGTATTATGCTTCTGCTCTTTACTATGTGTCGTGTTATACCAGATCATAGCCTCTCTAGTGTTAATTGGTTGGTTATGATTCTATTAGATCTAGTTAGTTTAAGTTAGCTTTATGACTCAGTGCTGAGTTAGCTCATCTAGCTCCTATGAAGCATGGACACTTCAAAAACTCTGAAGTCGTTGTCGGACATGTTGACCAATCCGACAAACAAATTTGACCATTTCCGACACGATCAAAGGACATTTTTGTAATAAAATTATAATTTTCAAAATATTAAAATACATTTAAATAAAAACTTTAAAAAGTGTTATTCTAGAGGAAAATGCTCCATGAATGTAATTTACATAATTTAAGGTTTTCTATGGATATTCTACGTAATGTAATGGAATTATGGAAATGATTTTTTTCTTTGAATCTTATTTGGTTAAAGTGATAGATATTATCAATTCTGTTTTACTTGTTTGTGAAGTTTTTGAATATAAATATAATATACACTATATATTAAAAATATTTAATATCAAAACGTGTCACGGCATGTCGAAATCTAAATTTTTTTAGAATTAACGTGTCGTACGGTGTCGTGTCGCATGTCGATGTCGGTGCTACATAGTCTAGCTCTATAAATAGAGCTGCTCATGTATCATCTAATGCATGCAATATTCTTCAGATCAAACAATGGATTTTCTTTCTCTCTTCCCACACTTTCTCTCATTTTCTTTTGACTTTCATTATGCTTTAACAACAGAAACACAATAGTTGAGCAGCTTTTCTACAATTTTGATCTTATTATGTTTCTTTTTAAACTAAATTTCTGTTTTAGAGGATTTGTTATCTTCCCCTAGTCGTATCTTTCCTCATGCTTATCTGTTTAGTTTTTTTTTTTACTCTAAAAAAGACATTTATTATATATAATTTTTCTACTTTAAGTACATGTATCCATATTAAGAAACAATCTTCATCACAGCAATCAGACATTAATCTAATAACGATCTCCAGCATTTAGATAGATCCCAATATATTGTAGTTTCACTACCTTACCTTCAAAAAAGTCGTAGTGAGATCATCAATATCAGAAAAAGATCTTACATCTTCCTCCTACAATGCAGAAATAACAGTTAGTTGGTAGAAGTTCTAACATATATCTGGGATATTAAATCACTCATAAAAGTTAGATAGCCATTTTTTCCTTTTGGCAGGATGCAAAGAAAGCAGAATCAGCCAGTCATCAAAGCAGGCAATATATATTCTTCTCTGCCGATTTTGAAAATTTGCTGATATCAAGAATTTGATTTAACTGAATAAAATTATGATATAATAATTTAGCAATGACTAATTGGTACCACAACTATAAATTACTGATACAATTCAATCTTAGCAAAATGGAAATGAACGGAAGTAACAGTACAAAGCAACAATGTAATGGTAAATAGATAAATATAGATAAAAGTTGGAGCATAGGATCACATGATCCTTCTATTTTCAGCCAGAAACGCAATCTGAATCACAGCCCCCAGCAGGGTTCACCATGCTCGAGCAAAAGATTGGTGGGTACAGACAATCTCATCGTGCTGACCAAGCCACCATTGAAGGAGGAAGATCAACCCGCTTTTGGACAAAAAGAAAAAAGAAAATCGAAGACACCCCTAGCCCTTTGAACCTTTCTCTGCAATTCCCCCATGATCTGATTGCTGTTGAGCCTTGTGGGAGTTTAAATCTGTTTGTTGTTCCCCCTTTGATCTGGTGGATGAGATTGAAGGGTAACTGCATGTTTTGATGCTTCTATCCGAGTCCTTTGGCTGAGATGACACAATCAGCTGGGAATTTGGGGCTTCAACAAGTGTGTGCATCAATTTGTTTGTGTGCTTGCTGGTGTGCTTCTTGAATCTCGTTCAGACACTACTAGTACAAGTAAAAGCCAACTAACAATAAGACCAATAACATAATAACCCAAATATCGTAACACTCCCCCTAATGCTAAAAAAGAAGCATCAATCTTTTAATATCACTGAACCCATCTCAACCAACAAACTTGGACACACAAAATCTTGCAACGTCCTTGTCAGACAGCTCTTAGAAGTCTTCAACCAATCTTCTCAGTAGCACCCTAACCTCCTTCCAGCTTCCTCTCAGCACATGTCCAAAGCAAATGACACACCATTGAAGTCTTCAACCTTTCTCCTCAGCGAGCCCCTCAACCTCCAAAGGTAGTCAGTCTCCAAGAACTAGGTCAGTCTCATACCACCCAATAATACAAATTGATCCTTACTCATGTAGATATAGTAATTAGGAAAATTATATCATTTTATTTATTATATACATTGTATAACTATTGATTCTGTGGTGTAGTTGAGAGACACAATTTTCAGCATGTGCTTCTCTTTTCTCGCTATCTCAACAATCTTCAACACTTTGTCCTTAGTAAAACATCTCCAAATGAACATAAGTATTATACGACATCACCAAAATTTATTAAGATAACTCAGATAACTATATCTCAAATTCTTCTTATCTCTTATCTAAACATAACTACATTTGAAATTCTAAATTCTGCCCACAAAGGAAGACGATTGAAGAAGAAAGGGCCAGCAGCTTAACAAAAGAAGAGCTAACATATTTTGGCAAACCAAATAAAAACATGAATGAAATTATATGCACCACTTGACCGTAAAATGAAGAAAACATGAGTAATTAAACTAAAAGCATAACATCAAGATGTTTATATTTTAAACATAGTAGCCACATAAGATTTGAAATTTAGAAAAACACTGGTAAGAAGAATGAAAAATAACCTCTTCTGTATTGAGAAAGAACTCCTCCTCATTGAACTCAACTGCACGTATGCAGTTATCTTCATCTTGCAACCCGCCCAACTCAACTTCCTCAGCAACATCTTTACCAAAGAATGCGTATTGTGATGCATCAAATACTGCACCTTCTGCATAACAGAAGTAAAATGACTCAAACATTTTAGCAATTTCTCATATCTGTTTATCATATAGGATTCCTATTTCTCAATTATATCCCACGATCAAGACAATTGGCTGAATCCCGTGAAACCATTTCATAGAAGTTCATTGATATCCTCTTTTTATAAAGCAAATCGACTTCGATTCTTGAGTAATATACAGTTTGCACATATAAAGGAAAATCCATGTGTGCTAGATCCACCAAAAGAAAACAAAACATGTAAAAGAAAGACAGCATAACAACCAAATAATGAAACAAAACTATTGATGATGAAAGGTCGCATTTCAATACGTCTAGAAGAACGGCATAACATATGTATTAGTGTATATACAGTAGAACTCTTTACTTTAGTCACAGCTACTTATTTGTATAAGTTGTTACAGCTGTCAACCATAAGCTGTTACAGCTGTTAGCCACTGTTAAACCTGTTAGCCATTTAGTATATAAATGTTAGCTTCATTTCTCTCTCTATAATAATGATTCATTTGGTTCAGATTCAATAGTATAATGCTTTCTCTTCATCTCTTTCTCTCTCAACCTTTTCTCTCGCTTTCTCTCATTTTCTTAAGCTTTCCTTTAATGGATCTCTTCTAATATGGTATCAGAGCTCTCTCTGAGGGCCTGATCCGTTTAGATCTCTATCATGTCTTCTGCTTCCGACTCTGATTCGAACGCTTCTGACAACTCGAACACATCACAACCTAGATCCAGATCTCAACATAGATCCAGATCTCAACAAAAGTCCACTTCAATGAAAATCAAGACAGCTTCTCTCTTCAATCTTCAAATTTCTGCAAAACTTACCGAAGATAATTACCTTTTCTGGAATCAGATCATTGAACCGGTAATTACTTCACACCAATTGCATCGTTTTCTTGTTAATCCAAAAATTCCTCTCAAGTTTGTTTCAGACGAAGACAGAGAGAATGATATTCTGAACTCCGCTTATGTTGATTGGCTCAATCAAGATCAGATGCTACTTACATGGCTCCTATCCACTATTTCTGAGTCTATTGTAAATGATATTCTACCTGTGAAGCACTCCTTTGAGGCCTGGGACAATATTCACAAACTTTTCATGGAGTAGTCTCGAGTTCGTCAACTCAGATCTGAGTTGAAAACCATGAAGAAAGGCTCAAAGACTATTAAAGAATACTTAACACGTATCAAAACACTACGTGACTCGCTCAAGTCGATTGGGAAGCCTATTTCTATTGAGGAGCACACTGAGACTATTCTTGAAGGATTACCATCAGAGTATACTTCTTTCGTTATGATGATACACGGACGAGAACGAGACTGCACTATTGCAGATCTAACAGTGGAGTTACTAGCTCATGAACAGTTGTTAATCAAGCAAAACGATACTCTGTTGACTGAAGGAGCAACTATAAATCTCACTCAGCATCTTCCAAGCTCAGTTCGAGAAGTTACAGATGAAGAAGAAGACTCTGTTTCTGAAACCAGAAAACAGAGTCAAACATAGCATCAAAACTTCAGTCAGTTCCACACCTCAAGTGGTCAGAACAGAGGACGAGGACGTTCAGGTGGAAGGTCTGGTCGTGGAAGAGGACGAGGCACCAGAACACATGTCCACTGTCAACTTTGCTATAAATTTGGACATGATGTTAGAGATTGCTGGCATCGATTTGAAGAGAATTTTGTTCCGAATCTACCTCCACCACAAAACACTCCTTATCCTCACTACTTTGTTCATCCACCACCTCAACCAGTGAGGTCCTTCCAGTATCAACACCAGCAATCTCAACCAATGAGATCTTTCCAGTATACAAGACCAACAAGTCAGTCTCAGCCTCAAGCATACTTTGCTGCTCCTTCTAGTCTACCTTCCACATGTAGTTCTCCCCCTCTGGTTGAATGGTTACCAGATTCTGGTGCATCAAGTCATGTAACTGGTACATCTCAAAATATTATGCAAGGCCAGCAACTTAGTGGTACTGATCATGTTCTGATTGGAAATGGACAAGGTCTTCCTATAACAGCTATTGGTTCCTCCTCTTTTCAATCTCCCTTTGACTCTAACACTCACCTGCACCTTCAAAATTTACTTTTGGTTCCCTCCATTACTAAAAATCTTATCAGTGTTAGCGAATTTGCTAAAGACAACTCAGTTTTCTTTGAGTTTCATTCTGATGTGTTTTGTAAAATGCCAGGTTTCACATAAAGTCCTCCTTCAAGGTGCAGTGGGTTCTGATGGGTTATACTATTTTCCAGAGTTGAAGCTCTCCAAAAGTCATACTTCTGCAACCAATAACATCTATGCTAGCTCTCCTGTGTCCTCGACTATCAACAAGTCTGTTAATGTTGTTAATGCTGTTAGTCCAAATAGCAAAACACATAGTCATTGTTCTAGAACTGTTTCTGATATATGTAGCCCTTCTAGCTCTTTGTATTCCTTATGGCATTATAGGCTGGGACATCCCCACTTTAATTCCCTTAAAAGTGTACTCAAATCTTGTAATCTACACATCAATAATAAATTGGCTGAATTTTGTCCTTCTTGTTGTTGTGCAAAGTCTCATAGACAACATTCTTTACCATCTTATACAGAATACAAAGAGCCATTCACTCTTGTTTTCAGTGACTTGTGGGGACCATCACCTCTTAAATCCACTCGAGGCAATGCTTATTATATCTCATTTGTTGATGCCTGCACTAGGTACACATGGCTTTATCCAATAAAGCAAAAATCAGATGCAATAAGCATTTTCAAACAATTTCATGCCATGGTGACCAATCAGTTCCAACTCCCTCTAAAAGCTTTACAAACAGATTGGGGATGGGAGTTTAGAGCCTTTACTCAATATCTTAACTTGCAAGGAATAGCTCATCAAATCACTTGCCCACATACTTCTCACCAAAATGGTGTTGTTGAAAGAAAACACAGACATATTGTAGAGACTGGTCTAGCCCTCTTAGCTCATTCATCTCTTCCAATGCAATATTGGAACTATGCCTTTACCACAGCTACTTACCTTATAAACAGACTTCCTTCCTCTGCTATCAAATTTGAAATCCCTCACATTAAGTTGCACCATCAACAACCTGATTACAGCTTTCTTAGAACCTTTGGTTGTGCTTGTTTCCCTTTTCTAAGACCTTACAACAAACATAAGCTTGAGTTTAGATCTCAAGAGTGTGCATTTTTCTTGGTTACTCTATCAATCATAAAGGCTATATTTGCTTGAGTCTAAAAAACAGAATATTTATATCTAAAGATGTCCTATTCAATGAATACAAGTTTCCTTACACAGAATGGCACACTAACAAAACTTCTTCTGTTTTGCACCAGTCTACCTCTACTTCTACTTCTGTTCCTCTAACTATTTTCCTTCCACAAACTTGTCCAACCAGCCTCACCACTAATTCAGCATCATCTATTAATTCCTCATCAACATCTGTTCCTCACAGTGATCCTTCTTCTGACTCCTCCAACAATTCTCTGTCAGCAAACACTACACACCAGTCTGGTCATTTCTCAAATTCAGCCACACATTTACCTTCTTCCCCATCACCTTCTGTTCACACTCCTAATGTTTCCAGTCAAAACACCAACTCTAGTTCTGATCCTGAATTATCTTCCTCTGAGTATGTCCCATCAGGTCCTCTGCACCCTCCCTCTCCAACACAGTCTATTATCACACGCTCTAAGGCTGCAATCAGAAATCTTTTCCTCCTCACTCATTCAGAACCCACATCAGTTAAGGGAGCCTTGACCAGTCCTCACTGGTTTAAGGCAATGCAATTAGAATATAATGCTTTGCAATCTAACCAAACATGGTCTCTTGTTCCTTTACCACATGGCAGGAAGGCTATTGGGTGTA
This sequence comes from Gastrolobium bilobum, assembly GCF_033153095.1. Taxonomy (NCBI): domain Eukaryota; kingdom Viridiplantae; phylum Streptophyta; class Magnoliopsida; order Fabales; family Fabaceae; genus Gastrolobium; species Gastrolobium bilobum. The sequence goes on along the minus strand of NW_026896806.1, from coordinate 34,484 downwards.
AATTGGTCTTTCGCATCAAGGAAAATTCTGACGGAACAGTTAACAAATACAAAGCCAGGCTTGTTGCCAAAGGCTTTCATCAACAGCAGGGCTATGATTACAATGAGACTTTCTCACCAGTTGTTAAACCCAACACAATCAGAATTATTCTCACTCTAGCTCTCTCTTATGGCTGGCCCTTAAAACAACTTGATGTCAACAATGCTTTCCTTAATGGAGAGCTTGTTGAAGAGGTCTACATGACACAACCCCCTGGATTTGAAACAGAGAATAAGAATCTGGTATGCAGATTACACAAAGCTCTTTATGGGCTAAAACAAGCCCCTCGTGCATGGTTTGAAAAGTTTGGAACTACTCTTTGACAACTTGGTTTTTACTCTAGCAAGTGCGATCCCTCTTTATTCATTCTTCAGTCTAATGGGAGCTGCATATATGTATTAGTCTATGTGGATGATATCATCATCACTGGAAACAACTCAGCTCTAATTCAACAGCTCACTGATGAAATGAACTCTCACTTTGCTCTAAAACAGTTAGGAACCTTGGATTATTTTCTGGGTATAGAAGTTAAGCCTCTTTCTCATGGGAGACTTCTGTTATCTCAAGGTAAATATGTGAAAGACTTGCTGTGCAAAGCTGGAATGTCAGATGCAAAAGGTATCTCTACTCCTATGCCTAGTGGCTGCAAACTAAGCAAGCATAGGGGGAATTATGTTGCTGATCCCTTCCTCTACAGATCAATAGTTGGTGCCTTGCAGTATGTTACCTTAACAAGGCCAGAAATTGCCTTTACCGTAAATAAAATTTGCCAGTTTATGTACCAACCATTGGAAGAACATTGGAAGATTGTCAAAAGGATTTTGCGTTATCTCAAGGGAACATTGTCTCATGGTCTTCTATTTCATCCAGCCTCACCGCACCAGCCTCTCTCTCTTGTTGGGTTTTGTGATGCAGATTGGGGGGTTGATCCAGATGATAGAAGATCCACATCAGGTGCTTGCTTATTCCTTGGTTCCAATCCCATTTCCTGGTGGTCCAAGAAGCAGTCTGTAGTGGCAAGATCTAGTGCTGAGGCAGAGTATCGTAGCCTAGCTCTCACTACTGCAGAAATTTTGTGGGTTCAGACACTATTGCAAGAACTTCATGTGTCCAGCAAAACTCCTATTATATACTGTGATAATCAACGCACAGTAGCCTTAGCTCACAATCCTGTTCTACACTCAAGAACGAAACATATGGAGCTTGATTTGTTCTTTGTTCGTGAAAAAGTCTTGGCAAAGTCTCTTGCTGTCCTTCACATACCTTCTTCTCTTCAAGTTGCTGATACATTTACTAAACCTCTCTCTGCTGCAAGGTTTACAGAATTAAAAGACAAACTCAAGGTCTTGGATCATGCTCTCCTAATCCAACCCACTTAAGCTTGAAGGGGGAATATTAGTGTATATACAGTAGAACTCTTTACTTTAGTCACAGCTACTTATTTGTATAAGTTGTTACAGCTGTCAACCATAAGTTGTTACTGCTGTTAGCCACTGTTACAGTTGTTAGCCATTTAGTATATAAATGTTAGCTTCATTTCTCTCTCTGTAATAATGATTCATTTGGTTCAGATTCAATAGTATAATGCTTTCTCTTCATCTCTTTCTCTCTCAACCTTTTCTCTCGCTTTCTCTCATTTTCTTAAGCTTTCCTTTAATGGATCTCTTCTAATAATCTGCAATTTCAAAAAGTATATAAACCTATCTATAGTGCAACAAGTTTTTTACTCTACAAAAGCAGAAGACATAAATGCAAATAAGGTCCTAAAATAAAGCATTGATTGATATCCAAATAAAATGCTTAACCCAGCAAAGTCTAGATTGGCCTTGTGGGTTATGGCCCATTAAACTTTCCCAACTCATCAACCAGAGTGAGCACACACATTTGTAATCTTTTCAGCAATTACGCAATCAAGAAATAATAATGCATACCAAAGAAATGCTAGCAACACACTCTTTGACACACTCTTCTCAATACTCTTAATATATTGGGTGAAATCTCATGCTGATCCAAGTAATAAAGAACGGGCCCAAGTAATTAAGTGGTACTAACATGAGATTTCACCCAATAATAAAAGAGTGTGTTGAAAAGAGAGTGTCAATAAGTGTATTGCTAGCATTCATCATATTTAGTATGGCTATCTATTAAAGCGGGTAACAATAGCATAAACCAAAAGATAAAAATAAAAACCCACAAAATATTTCAATTCAGACATTACAATAAACAGTGTAAACTGTGCAAAATTGGCAAAACTATACACACTAGGCCAGGCTTTGGTTCAATCACTCTACAAGAACTGACCACCTGAAATTGCTATTAACTGAAGATATTAACCAAAAAGAAACAAATAACATATAAAAATAAAAAAACTTGAAATGCAGATCTACAGGCACAAGCTGAATCAAAGAACGCAGAACAAGAAAGAAGCTATTCCAGCAGTACCTGTTTACGAAAACGGGCCAGAAGAATTTTTTGAAAAAATAATAATAATAATAATAATAATAATAATAATAATAAATCAATCCCAGAAAATTATTTAAAAAAGAAAAAGAAAAGAAACGAACCTTTGGAAACATGTCCTAATTGCTTAAGTTCTTCGGCGTTAGAAGCACCACGGACATTGGCCTCAGCACCAAACCCATCCATAAACGAAAAGAAAGATCAAAGAAAAACGCAAACGATCAAGAAGGAAAAAAGAGAAAAAAGAAGGAAAAGGGAGAAACTCGAAAACACTTTCTGCTGCGTTGAATTGCTTAGATTAGGATATGGCGGAGATTGGAGGATCGCTGAATGGAATGGGTTTGGATTTGGGCTCGAGATACACAGAAAGAGAGGAACCCTAACATAGGAGCCAATTATGGTTGAGGTAGCGTAGCTAAATTTTTAAATTTACTTGAGTGAAAAAATTTCAACATTATTATTTTTTTTATTATTATTTTATTCTATTATTTAGGTAAGAGATATTTTCATGATTCCGTGTCAAGATACAGCTGGATCGGTGAAAATGACTGATTTGACCTTCTTCGAGTTAGTTCCCGCTTCGTCCTCGCATATTTTCTCTCCCGCGCGTTTTTCATTTTCCATTATAAGGCTATGTTTATTTTAAGAATTATTAAAGCATTTTTAATAAGGTTTTAACGTTTCTATAATTATCTACATTCGCTCCCAAAATGATATTATTTTGAGCTAAAAAATAAAAAAATTATAATAAAATAGATTATTATAATCCTGAAATAAATTATAATTATTGGTAGAGGAGAAAAAAAAATTTATCCGGGAATCTCGATTTTCAAAAATATAATTTTTACATTCAGTTTATGATAATATCCGAAAATTAAAAATTTAGAAAAATTTAATTTTTCGAGAATATTAGAAAATGCTGTGTACCAAATGCCCCCGAAGAAGTGCCTTCTGATGTACTTGTAGAATTAGACCATTCATTTATGTGATCTATTTATCTCATGTTACATGAGATAATTATCTCATAACAGAGACAAAATAGTGGGATTTATTATTTAAAAAAAATAATAGTGGACTTCACTAATTTGCCTCTATTGCATAAGATAGTTATCTCATACAACTTATTTTCCTTCATTTATAATAGAGAATTTATATGAAATTGAGAGCTTGGGTAGGATTCAAATTCTTCATTGCATGAGACCCGTATCTGTAAAGCCCGAGAGACCTATTATGTTAATCTAAAACATATTCAAAAATAAAAAAGACATAAAATAATAGTAAGGGAAATGTAATTCACCTTTGTTTAATTATTGTAGAAGTACATGTTTAGAGTTGTATGTTATATTTTCAAGAATAAAATTCGTTAAATTAATAATTTAATTTTTGGATAAATTACAAACATGTCTGTTAAGCAATTAACGAGGGTTCGATTTTATTTATTTATTTATTTATTTCAATTGATATATTTTTTATTGATAATTATAAATTTATAAATGAAATGGTTAAAATGTTTTCTTAATAATATTTTTTAAGATTTAAATTATGAAAAAAATAAAGTAAGAGTAAATACCTTTTTTGGTACTCAGCAAATTTCACGATGCCTGCTTTAGTCCCTAACAAATAAAAAGACTCATCGTGGTCCTTAAGAAATTCAAATTGGACCCATTTAGTTGAAATCGTGATTCTTCACAAATTTAAAAATGGGTCCATTTTGTGAAGAACCACGATTTCAACTAAATGGGTCCATTTTGAATTTTTTAGAGACCACAATGGGCCTTTTTATTTGCTAGGGACTAAAGCGGGCATCGTGAAATTTGCTGAGGACCAAAAAAAATATTTACTCATAAAGTAATAAGAGAAACAAGAACGAAAGATATGATTGGGTTTCAAAAAAAAAACTTTTATTTCCATGTCATAAAAATTAATATAATAATTTCTCAGAATGAGAACAAAAATCTAGTAAAATATCAAAACAATAATTCCTATAAACAAAAGTATTTAAGAATATTTTTTAAAAGTAATCCTGAATATAAAGATATTATACATAAGATATTACATTTTTAAACTCTGTTTATTAAAAGAGTTTGTTTTTTCTAACCGTCAATGTAGATAAGTTATCTATATTGAGCAAAAAATAATGTCGTTTTAAGACGGAAATTATGTGTGTTTGGTACATGGGGAAAAATTTCTTGGGAAAGTGACATTGAATTTCTTCTTTTTCCATGTTTGGTAGTAGGAGATGTAATTTTTTTCATGAGAAACTACATTCTTAGGATTTTAAATTCTACTACGAAATTCCAACCAATAATACCATCTCACATGAAAATCCCACATGGCGGGAAAATATGAACAAATATTTTAGACAAAAATAGCCTTAGCCTTCACTTGCTTTGTCAAAATCGATTTGCTCATCTATCTGAAACTTGGGTTTCCTTCGTGAAAATCGATTTGCTAGTAAACTGAAACTTGGGTTTGCAGACTGAAAATCGATTTGAGAAGTAGACTGAAACTTGGGGTTTGGGGTTTGCTTTGTGAAATTTGCTAGAAAAGTTCATGGAGCTTCGTGAACCAAAGTCTTCAAACATTGTACTGCTGTGAGAGTTTCAAAAGAAGCAGTTTCCAAGCATGGCTGCTATGGGCCTGGTGGGTAAATATTGTCATTTCGTTCAATTTCTTTGTAAGTTTCTGTGTTTCTATTCGTTCTGCCTTGTTGCTGATATTTATTCTTAGGTTTTTTTTTTAGACAATGTTTATTCTTAGTTACAATAATGAAAACAACAGTATCTGAGTATCTACAAAAATGTATACGATTTGGGTGCCACAGAACCATTCCCCTATATATCAAATATTTTAGATAGAGGAATTATCATTTGAGCAAACTGGGGGCTCCAATACTTAATTGACAAATAATTTTTAAAGGCGAAGAAAGTAATGTTTTCAAGTTTCAACTTTGTGATTATGTGAATTCAATGAGCTCCTTTACGTGAGCATATCCATGGTGTTCATAACGCATTAGACTTTGTTTGGGAGTTTGGAAGGGAGGGGAAGGAAGGTGATCCAAGGGGAAGGGAAGGGAAGGAAGGAAAGGAAATTGAAGGGTATTCTCTTCCCTGGTTTGGGAGTTAAAAAAATGGTAAAGGATGAAAATTGAGGGTTAATGTTATATTTTTACTATTTTACACTTTTTTAAAATTAATATAATTATTATATTTTACAAATTAAATTAAATTTAAAATTTCTAACAAAATTATTCATGTACTTTTCACAACACCAAAAAAGATCATATTTCTGATAAAATTTCTACGTTGCAAATGACGAAAATTTCATCAAAATTATTTTTTTCGTTGGAATACTTTTCGCCGAAAAGCGAAAGAATTTTTCCACCGATGGAAATTTTTACAAAAATAAATTTTTTATCGAAATTTTCGACGAAATTTAGTTTCCATCAAAAGTTTTGATGAAAATGATTTCCTCCATCAAATGTTTTAAACGAAAAAAGAATTCTGTAAAAAATTTTGACGGAACATTTTATGTTCAAAATTTCGATGGAAATGTATTTCGACGAAAATTTCGACAGAAATTGTTTTGTTACAAATTTTGAGGGAAATGTTTCATTCGAAACTTTCGACGAAATTTAGATTCTATAAAGAATTTTGACAGAATATTTTTCCGTCAAAATTTTTTCCGTCAAAATTTTTTACAGAAATATTTTCTGTTGAAATTTTTTGACGAAAATGCGTTCCGTTGAAAATTTTGATGGAATTGTTTCTAAAAAAACTTGACGCAAATTTTTTTCTTCGAAAACTTTCGATGAAAATGTGTTTCATTAAAAATTTCGACGGAAATTTTTTTTGCCAAAGAGTTTAACGAAAATGTTTCCGTCGAAAACTTTCGGCGGAATTTAAATTCTGTTAAGAATTTTGATGAAAAATTTTTTCGTCAACAATTTTCGATAGATGTATTTCGTTGAAAATTTTGATGAAAATATTTTTCGTCATAAATTTCGATGAATATTTTTTTTTGTTAAATATTTCGACAAAATTTAGATTCCGTAAAGAATTTTGACAAAAAAAAAATTCCCGTCAAATTTTTTTACAGAAATATTTTTTGTCACAAATTTTGTTGAAAATATTTTCCGTAAAAAATTTTGACGTAATTTTTTTCGTCGAAACTTTTTATTTAAAGTTTCGACGAAATTTAGATTCTATCAATAATTTTGACTGAATTTTGTTTTTCGTACAAAATTTATGTTAGTGATTATGACAAAATCTTGTTTCGTCTCTAATTTCGTCTTTAGTTTTGACGGAAATTTTTTGACGTATATGATTTTCATCAAAAATTTCATCACTATTTTTGACAAAATATTTTTCGTCAATAAATTCTGTCGGTATTTAAGACTTTTCTAATATTATCGCATTTAAAAATGATTCACAATTATATAGTTTTAACATTTTAATGCTAAGGGTAGATAAGTAATTTTTAATATTTTCCCCCTCAAACCCTTCAAATTTGGGGAACTTTAATTTTAAGAAGAATGAGGGTTTTGGAGGGTTTAGTAAAAATCCTCAAACTCTTCCCCTCCTTTTTTTAAACTCACAAACAAGGGAAGGGCTTACTAAAACCCTCATTTTCCTTTCCTTCCCCTCCTAAAACCAACTCCCAAACAAAGCTTAGAGAATGCATAGAGTCATGATTTTTCAATTAGAAGTTTTTTTGCTTACCATATATGTGGCATTGTGTTTGGGGCTGTTTTCTTTCGTTGTGAATTATCTTAATTTTCGAATCTATTTGTACCATTTGTGTACTGGCAAAGCTTTTTAGGTCTTATTATAATTTAATTGTTCAGTAATTTAATACCTTTTAGGTCCATATGGAAAGATTGGACTATACACAAAGTTGAAATCTTAACTTTACCATATATAAAATAAAATCATTTTTCTCCTAAACTTTGAATCAAGGAACTTGGTCTTTATGACATGCATGTATCATGTATAAAGCAATTTATGGGTCCTTGTCAAGAAACATTACTGCATACACACATCAACTATCATTTTGTCCCTTTTTTGTCTTTAGAGGGAGATAAGTTATTCGTATATGTATAAAAATATAGCTATCATGTCTAGTGAATAAGGTTAGCCTTGGTTTATGGGAAATATATAGGTACGGCTATTTACTATACACATTTATCACGATGGAGACAGGAGAGGCAACTCATTCTGTTTATATCAACGTAGAGTTATACATATAACAATGAGAACATGAATTGGATGAAAATAGCATTAAGTTTTTTTTTTGTAACTTCACTCAAGCATTTGCTTTGGAAGTATAAGATTTTTTCATGGTAAATATTTTTTTTTCTCCATTTATTTTTTAAGTACTGATGTGCCCATGGCAAGTGTGGTTTTCTGTGTTAAAATTGATAAGAATTGAGTCATAAAAGAGCAATTTAAATACATATTTGCTTATTATATTGATTCTTTCTATGTCAATAATATTTCTCACCTATTGGTTGTGTTTATACAGGTAAAAGGAGTGAAAATTACAAATTATAAAAAGCCTGTTGACGCCGACTCCACACGGATGTGTCACAGTACAATGGACAGAAACATGGCGTGGACCGGCACCACACTGGCGCGAACCCGCGACAGTTTACGAACTTTGAAGCGGACAATTGCAAGTGGCGCCTAGTGGCGCCAACTAGTGCCAAGAATTCCAAGCAAACTAGCGCCAAATTCATGCTTCCTGGCACCAACAATTTCATGCTAGTAGGCGCCAAATCCATGCTCCCTGGCGCCAAGAAAGTGAAGCCTAGTGGCGCCAAAATGGCACCAACTAGCGCCACTTTACGAGAACCGAGTTCCGACTTTTCTAAATTGAGTTTTCACGAACAAGGTATGACATACGTCTTAAAGTATGTATCTTGACATGCATGTGTATTCCGCTTGCGGAAATTTTTTTGTTTTTCCCTCTCACATGCTACGGCCTTCAAGGCCAACTCGAACTTTCAAGTGGTATCAGAGCCCGGTTGCTTTACCATAGACGGGTGATGGTACCTTGTTTGTGATCATATTTTTCACGGTTAAAATTTCTTTAAAAGTTAAAGATTCAATTTTTGCATATAGATTTCAATTTACAATACTTTAAACAGTTAAAGTTTTCGTTTTTATGAACATGTTATTTCGAATGCTATGTTCATGAATCCATATGTATACATGGTTGTCTTTTACTTTGTGAAAGTTTTAAAAAGGAAACACCTTTTTTGAAGGGTGGAGTTCGACCATGAAAGGTGTTTTGAACACCTTGATTGTTTTCTTATTTTTCTCCATGAATTGTTTCATGTGCATGACATTAAATTTTTCGAAAATTTATAGCATATACACAAGGTATATGATTCGGCCATTAAAATGTTAATGGCTACATGATTGGTTTAATTTTGTGTTCTTTGAGAAAGAGTCAACAAAATTTGAATTATAATAAATTGTTATATAATTCGGCCAATTGAAGAATTAAGAAAAGGTTTTGAATTTTAATTATGTTTTAATATTTAATTGTTAAATATCAAGACATACGTGAAAAATATATTATATGATAATATTTTTGTACTTGTGAGTTGTCTAACATTTCAGGTGCAAATGAGGAAGGGGATGGTCATGGTGCCCGAAATTTAAAATTTAAAATTTTAAATCAATGTGTAATTTTGGGCTCTTTTAAAAGAGATGTAATTTGAATTTCAAATTTTGTAATTTAAATTTTGTATTTTAAATTTTGTCCCTCCAAGATGTTTTGGAGTTTCTTTAATTGTAATTAGAGAAATTAGGCTAGTGGCGTATAGACGACAAGAAGCCGTAGCTTGAGAAGCAAGAAGGACAAAAGATCGAGCACCATGACTATCTCAAAATAAAACTGTTTTATTTGCATGTATGTTATTATACGACTAGTATGCATGAGATAGAGTATCGCGATATATATGCTTTATGGCTTATGACGTCTAGTATGCATGAGTTGGACTAAATCGCGTTTGTATGATTATTATGCAAGTCCAATTGCGACTAGTTTAAACCGTTAGATGTATGACATAGGTTACGACTAGCATGATAATATATTAATGCGTTTGATGAGACTTAATAAACCCTTAATAAAATGAACCCTTAAAAGGAACAAAATTATTGAGCGCATGATTACCTCCCACCACCAATATTACTCAAACCTCCTCTAAATAGTGGTGCTCTACAACCCAGTTGGGACCCGCTGTTTCGTTGAGTAAGAGTAGTATTAGAAGTGTAAGACACTTGGGGTGCTGGTTAGTGCTTAACTGAGACATGAGCTGCAGGCTCAGCCGGGCTTATGTGCTTAGGGTAATAGTGCTAGGTTGGTTGCATGAGATGCACCACTAAGTGACAAGGAGTTGTCAACCTAATGTTAAGAAAGGGTATAAGATACCATTGATAAAGATCAATCCATTATTTAAATTAATCTTGCCGTCTCAGACGGGGGTTAAAATAAATAATCGCATTCTTAATCCCATTAAGGTAAATTCTAAAAGTAGAATAACCCTAAGTCAAAAGGAAGGGTCATTGACTTAGATAAAATAGTGGGAGGGGCAAAATTATTTAAAGTCTTTAATAATTTGTTTTTACTACATGACCAAATATTAATTAATTTTATCTTTACATTTTTCAGTTAATTAGTATGACTAATACACTGTCACTGCGCTCCATACTTGATACGAACAAGCTGACGGGTCCAAATTTTATGGACTGGTATCGGAACCTAAGAATTGTTCTAAGGGCCGAAAAGATTGCTTATGTCCTAGATGCTGAATTACCAGTAGCTCCTAGGGAAGGGGAAGATGGGTTCGCGGAATTTGATTTCGAGGCCCACAAACAGCACATGGATGACAATGTGTTGGCTGTCTGCATCATATTGGCATCCATGTCACCTGAACTGCTAAAGCAGCATGAGCATATGGATGCTCCCTCTATTGTCTTACATCTCAAGGAGTTGTATGACATTAAAGGCAGGCATGAGAGGTATGAGGCCTCAAGAGAATTGTTCTCTTGCAGGATGTCTGAGAGCATGTCTGTTGGCAGTCATGTTCTTAAGATGATCGGTCTGATTGAAAAGCTAGGAAATCTAGGCTTTATCATGGATGTCGAACTAAGTAATGACTTAGTGCTCACCTCACTTCCACCTTCCTTTAGTCAATTCATCATGAATTACCACATGCATGGGATGCAAGTGAGCTTGCCTGAGTTGTCTAGTATGTTAACAACTGCTGAAGTGTCTATCAAGAAGGATAAGACACAAGCTCTTCTGATTAGTGGGCCTAGCAAGGCCAAGGGTAAGGGTAAGGGTAAGGGGCCTGCTAAAGCCCCTTAAGGCGAAAGGAAAATCCAAGAAGAAGAAAGGCAACAAGAAGGGTAAGAAAGCATCCAAGGACAGAGGCGGTGCTGAGTGCTTCCATTGTGGCAAGAAAGGCCATTGGAAGAGGAATTGTCCAGACTACCTGAAGAGTGTGAAGGACAAGAAGCATGGTGATGCTTCTGCCTCAGGTACTTTCATGATTTAGATAAATTATTCTTGTGTTAATCCGACTTCATGGGTATTGGATTCCGGTTGTGGTTCTCATATCTGCAATATGTTGCAGGTGCTTAGGAGCCCAAGGAGATTGGAGAGAAACGAGGTGGATCTTCGCGTTGGCAATGGAGCAAGGGTTGCTGCTCATTCTGTTGGAGATGCCGACCTTATTTTGCCTACGGTCCTTTTATTGTATTTGAATAATTGTCTTTATGTTCCGAACATTTCTAGAAACATTATTTCTATTTCTTGTTTAGAACAAGATGGTTTTGCTTTTAGTATTAAGAATGGTACATTTTCTATCATTTTGAATGATATTGTTTATGGTACTGCTTCATTAATAAATGGATTGTATGTTCTGGAAATGGGAATTGAAGTGTTCAATGTAGCTGTGAAACAACCTAGGATAGATAATCAATCTCATCTTTGGCATTGTAGACTAGGGCACATAAACGAAACAAGATTGTCTAGGATGCATGCAGATGGATACCTAGATTCCATGGATTTGGAATCCTATGAACAATGTGAATCTTGTCTAGCTGGGAAAATGACTTGTCACAAGCCTAAGGGGCTTGAGAGTCATAGGGCTAGTGAGTCATTAGAACTCATTCACACTGATGTTTGTGAACCAATGTCTATTGAGGCTAGAGGAGGATACTCCTATTTCATTACCTTTACGGATGACAAATCAAGATTTGGGTATGTGTACTTGATGAGATATAAATCTGAAGCTTTTGAAAAGTTCAAAGAGTTTAGGAGTGAAGTAGAGAAACAGTGTGGCAAGATAATTAAGACATTACGATCAGATCGTGGTGGTGAATATTTGAGCCATGAATTTCAGGATTATCTGAGAGAGAATGGAATTCTCTCGCAGTTTACTGCTCCTTACACACCACACCAAAATGGTGTCTCCGAAAGGAGAAACAGGACCTTGTTAGACATGGTAAGGTCTATGATGAGTGGGACTCAACTTCCAAAATCGTTTTGGGGATATGCCTTAGACACAGCGGCATACCTTCTAAATAGGGTACTGTCTAAATCTATTCAGACCACACCATATGAGATATGGAATGGTAAGAGACCCAACCTGAGTTATCTCAGGGTTTGGGGATCGCCTGCTTATGTCAAGACATTGGCATCAGACAAGCTTAGTGCTAAGAGTACTAAATGTCTTTTTGTGGGGTATCCTAAAGGTACTAAAGGATACTACTTTTACTCTATGGATGAACACAAAGTGTTTGTATCCAAGAATGCTGAGTTCCTTGAGAAGGATTTGATCTCTCAAGGAGCCAGTGGGAGTAAGATTGATCTTGAAGAAGTTCAAGAACCACATGAATAGATTGAGGAACCCAAGTCTGCTCAGCAGGCGACGTTCTCCGATGGAGAAGTAAACACACAACTCCGTAGGTCTACGAGGGTCATCCATCCACCTGAGAGGTATGGATTTGTGATGAGAATCAGCAAACCGTCGAGGATGATGAACCAAGTAACTACGAAGAGGCAGTCAAGGATTGACTCTTCTAGATGGCTTGAAGCCATGGAATCTGAAATGGATTCGATGTATCAGAACAAGGTATGGACCTTGGTTCCTAAACCGAAAGGAATAGTTCCTATTGGTAACAAATGGGTCTTTAAAAGAAAGACTGATGCAGATGGCAACGTTCAGACCTACAAAGCTAGGTTGGTTGCGAAAGGGTATCGTCAAAGACAAGTAGTTGACTATGATGAGACTTTCTCACCTGTTGCCATGATCAAATCTATTAGGATCATGCTTGCAATAGCGGCATATCACGACTATGAAATTTGGCAAATGGATGTCAAGACCGCATTCTTGAATGGGTTCTTGAAGGAGGAAGTGTACATGACACAACCTGAAGGCTTTGTAATCAAAGATCAGGAGCATATGGTATGCAAACTTCAAAGGTCGATATATGGGCTAAAGCAAGCATCAAGGAGTTGGAATATTCGTTTTGATGAGGTCGTTAGGAGTAACGATTTCATTAAGAACGAGGATGAACCTTGTGTTTACAGGAAGGTTAGTGGGAGTAATGTTGTCTTCCTAGTGCTTTATGTAGATGACATATTGCTTATAGGAAATGACATCCCCACATTACAAACGACGAAAGAGTGGCTTTCAGAAAGCTTCACCATGAAGGATTTGGGAGAGGCGACCTTTACACTTGGTATAAAGATCTATAGAGATAGATCAAATAGGCTGCTGGGTTTATCTCAATCCACGTACATTGACAAGATGCTAAAGAGTTTTAGCATGGAAGGGTCGAAAAGGGGTTTTCTACCTGTCAGTCATGGGATACATCTTTCAAAGGCTATGTGTCCTAAGTCACAGCCTGAGAAGGATCGCATGAGTGGAATACCATACGCTTCGGCTATTGGATCCATCATGTATGCCATGATATGTACGAGACCAGATGTCTCATATGCTTTAAGCATTACGAGCAGATACCAGTCTGACCTTGGAGAAGGTCACTGGATGGCAGTCAAGACCATCCTTAAGTACTTAAGAAGAACTAAGGATGTGTTTCTGGTCTATGGTGGGGTTGATGAGCTAACAGTGAAAGGGTTCACTGATGCCAGCTTTCAGAGTGACAAAGATGATGCCAGCTTTCAAGGTCAGTTTCTTTCAGCCGGTTTGCGGGAAAGTTACACCATGTTTTCTGAAGGGTATTTTTGGAAGAAGGAAAAGAGGCATATAAATAGGATGCTTTTTACAGAATTAAGGATCCAGACCTATTCTATTGAAGTGAGACGACGGTGGTGCTCCGAGAGGATTCTGCAGATCAAGTTCTTCTTCATCTTCTCTTTTAATTTTATGTTTTTATTGAATATTGGATTTTTAGCCATGATTATTATGGTTGGCTAGTTTATTTTTATTGTAGTTAGGGTCACAAACCCTATGTGAACCCTTGTTACGACAGATTGGTTTATAATTCTTCTTTTATATAATTGTCTTTATCTCTACCCTGTGCGTATTTTATATTTTCTTTATTAGAACTGATCAATCTGATAATTGAAGATAGTTTGAGGGTTAGAACCCTAGATAGGAATATTGGGGTTTTCATATTGAAAGGGGGTAAGATAACGGTTCGTATGCATGCTAGGAATAAATGTGTATTGAATTGCGGATGCCTAAATTATTGAGTTCATTGCTTAATGCCATGAGGAACATTGCAAGGAATTGGGGTTCCAATTGGGATTAAAGGGTTAACCTTGCAAGGAATTGAGGGTTAACTATTAATATTTTTAGATAATAATTTATCTAAGTAATTATATAATTGAATATTGTAAATCAATCCAAAGTAAGAAGTGGGGATCATATGGTGAGTTGACTCTAGCTACAATGTTTTTCTCTTATTTACAAAAATCAATCTTCTTTCTTATTTTTATTCTTCAATATAAAAATTCAAAAACAAGTCTTTATTTTCAGTTCTCATTTTACACAAATCGACAATATTTGTCACAAACTCTTTGAACTCGTCCATTCTTGAAATTATTATTAATTGATATACGATCACAATTCCTGTGGAGACGAACTTTTCTTATCATTATATTACTTGTGCGATCGGTATACTTGCCGGGAAGCATCGAGTACTTCTGCTTTCTCTTTCTTCTTTAATTAATTGCATCTTGGATTGTAGTGACCCGAAAGAAATAGGGGATGAAGAAAAAGGTCTTTTATCGCCTCATTTGGATGAAGCATTTGACTTTACAACTCAAAGTGGTCCAGTGGAACTGTCATAGGTGCTCAACTGCCCTTTTTCCCTATTGAATTTGAGCGTATTTAGAATCTAACTTCCATATGAGGTTGATATTAAGTTCTTTGAAGGCATAGATGAAGAAGGAAATGACTTTGAAAATGATATATTGGATGATGAGGCAACTGATGTGAAACAGCCCATTGTACACCGATATTGTTAACATTGATTATGATATTAAGCGCTGTTACAATCACAGCAATTCATTCATAAAAATGCGAGTAAACTTTTTCCTTTTTATTACGCGACCATTTAAAACAATAATAAATTGTAATAAATAAAATTTGTGATCGTAACTGAAAACTCATTGCAGAATAATAATATAAAATTCCTAGATATCTTATAACACTTCTCTCAAGTCACTAAGGGGTTCCCATAAACCCACTTAGCTTAAATCTCACTTTTACGTTTTCTCCCTATCCGAACATGGTTCACTATACTGATCATTGCAGAAAATCTGCATGCCGCGAACCTCTCGTATTTTAGTATGTTATTCTAGACTTAATTATATTTCTAACAAGCTATCACACGAGTCATAAAGTTATCTTTTTCTCCAGTTATCACCGTTTGAAGTTGGACAAGCAAATCTGCCAGCCAACCTCAAACAGCCCTCACCCTCTCAACGATTCTGGAAAATCCACTTCACCAATTGCTCTCAAATTTTTATATAGTAAACTAGACTCTTCAAGATTCAATTTGACATAGCATACACCTAATTTGACTAAGAAACGAAGCGAAAATAATTTTCCCTAAAATAGCCAGTGACAGCCCCATGTGCAAGGGCGTTCTGAGTAGTATGTGCTCTCTAGCTTCTACAGGGCAGCATGCTACGCTATGGTTCTCAAATTTTGACACAAGGTAGTTGACATCTCAAGCTTTACAATGGTGTATGACACGTCCTTATTGGACTTTTGTGGAGGGAGATATGCTCTCCCAAAGTTCACTCATAATCTGCCAATTTATAGAAATTTCGCCAGAGTCTTCTTTGTTTTCCCAACATATCCCACTTTTAAAAGTGTGTTATCTAACCTCAAATGGTACCTAATAAACATGGGTGGCACTAAAGGACCAGCAATGTCTTGGTGCTCTTACAACCCTTCACAATTTATATCAATTAGCTTACTTTACAATTCAATAATGGCATTATCAAATCTTAAACCATTTCAATCACGTCATTTCCTTTACATGCATTCCTTTGACATAAAACATAAATCAAATCCTAGAATAGGCCTATTGCTCTTTCATCATATACATGCTTCAATATTACACAATGTCTCCTTGTTACAAATTACAATTTACATTCTCCAATGAGGCTTAATACAAATAATACTCCAAATGAAAGCATGGTAAAACATAAGCTAAACTTAGACAAAATATGGCGTGAACATCGATGATAAAATGATAATCCTAACCCCACATACAGTGTTCATGCCCTAAGTCTAGCCTAGGCCCAATGGCCACAAAATGCAAAATAAACTCCATGTACAAGCTCAACCTACGGGCCTCTTGCCCGCGCTCCCGTACCACTGCAACTACCTGAAATAAAGTCCCCAAAACGGGGTGAGATATACAAATATATCTCAAATGTACCTAATAAATACATGATAATACAATAATAATCCAATGGGTGGCACACACAAGGACCAACAACGCCTTGGGGCACTTACAACCCAATCCAGTTTATAGTTATTAGGCATATAGTTCATATTAATCATCCTTAAGTAGTTGCAATCACTAATACCTTTTTCATGCATATTTTCATCATACATGTAATCATACCCTAAAATAGGCCTAAGGCCCTTCCATCATAAATAGTCATGCATAAATACGATTAAAATATTGCTTTACAACTTACAACTTGAAACTTAAACTTTAACTTACATTCTTCCAATATTACAACTTAAATTCAAATGACAACATAACCAAATACATAACTACTAGACTTAGGCAAAATGGCATGAACAAATATGCTAATGAAGCTCATATCACATACATATGAGATGTTCATGCCCTAAGTCTAGCCTAGGCCACACGGCCAACAAAATGCAAAATATGAAGCACTCCAATGCTCACTCTACGGGCCTCTTGCCCGCTGCTCCTGCTCCACTGCTACCTCCTGAAATAAATGCCCCGAGACGGGGTGAGATATACGAATATATCTCCGTAACCAAGAGGTTCTGGAGAAAACTCCACGCAATGGTTCACTTCGATGCATATCAATAGAATAAAACAACCACTTTGAAAACGGGATATAGCAAGGGATTTAGAGAAATGGGGAATATAAAGATACAAACTACGACGATACGGGATGGTAACCCCAATTCCACGTACGCCCTGGGCATATATAAGCCTATGGGTATCATCCAAGGTGTGTTCACAGAAACCACAACCATGATGCCCAAACCATCCAAAACACCAAAGACCTTCCTAGTGTGCTCCTACCCGGATCACACACCATGACACGCAGTCAACTGGAACTCCCTCCTGCAGACCTATCCAGCGGAAGTCCGAAACTGCCCGAAGGCTAATAAAACTGTCTACTGGCCAGAGACTCGGTACCTCAGTACCCATAGCAATAATGCATGCATGCTCATGTGTTCTATACTACTCATACACACTTCCTACCGTTGCCATCAACTGGCAAGGTGGAACAGAAAAGGGGAACAAGCCCCAGTACCAAGAGGTTACCTTAAATGTTGTTTTCACAAGCTCCGCAGCAGCTTATCCCACAACTTGGTACACAGCAAAATGCCTACACATAGGACATTCCCAATCTCTTATAATTCAAACAATACATGCTAATTTACAATTATACATGCATTGAACCAATTACATACCTCAATCCACTTGGTCCAAGACCAAGGGTAACTCCCAGATTCAAGTTTCGGGATTCAAGTCAACATACGGCAACCTATACAATTACGTACATCCATCAGTACGCGTCAAATAACATCAAAACGCAAAATCACAAAAATCCTCCCTTTCTCCTTGAAGGTTCGGCCATCTATGTGTTATTTGGGGATTTATTTTTCTAAATTTTCTTTCTCATTTTAGTACCCATCCTTGGGTTTCTTAGAGGCTAGTTCAATCGTTGTTTTTCCGTTTTACGACATTTACGCATCGTTTTGCGAAATATTTCTCTCTAGGTTCTTTATGCCAACTAAGCCACTTATTATTTTTCCATTGATTCTAACACTTGCCAATCACCACACAACCCATCTAGTCATCATATAATCACACAACACCTCATTCAAATTATTTTTCAACATCAATTCCTCCATTTTCACAACATAACCAATTTACACAATTTCTCACATTCAAGGTTTTCCATCAATTCTTACAACTCCACACCTCAACCAATTACATTATATCATCATTCAATCATACAACAACTCATTATTAACCTCACAACACATTTTTCCAAAATCACAGGTCATGACCACCAAAATTCTTCTAAGTTAAAATTTGACATTTTTCACCTAAAATTTTCATTGCAATTCTAGCTTTAATACATCATTCTAAGACATTATCATCTAATACACATTTTCTAATTGAGCTCTCTAACACAACATATCATCAATCAAAGCTCTAGGTCACAAAATCAAATCATCACCATCAACCGTTTAAAATGCAAGAACACTCACCCAAACGGAAGGTATAAGACTCCTCCTAAGCATACTCCACCATTGGAGCAATTAAAAGCTCCAAGAACACCAAATCTCCCTTCAAAACCGCGGCTGTAATAGGCCAAGATCTCCTCACACACGCGATTTCAAGGTTCAAGAGTGGTACCAATGTGTTTAGGAGCTGTTTTCCAACAAGTTTCAAGACAAAAATCGTTGGATTTGGTTGAGATTTGAGTGAGTTATGATCCAAAGAAAAATTTGCATAAAGAATGGGGGAAAGGGGGGCTGCTGTCGCGGGGAGGAAGAGAGGGAGGAGAGAGAAAGTGTGAAGAAAAGGTGAGTTTGACTCACTTAAGTCACAGGCGGGTCCCACACGCGTTTTAACTTTAATCAATCATCTAATTTCAACCACAAATTCATGACCTACTATTTTTCTTGTTCATGTCATATTTTTTTTTCCAAAAATACTGATAAAATTTTCATGCTTATCGGTACAATTATACCGCAGTATTTTTACACCGGAAAATCACTATTCATCAATTTTTCCCAAAATGACTCAATTCCATCAAATTTCATCAAAATCATATTTCCTAACTCAACAAACCATTTATAACTAATATTTGAAACATAGAGCTCAAAACTCCATCGGCACGTTTTACGGTGCAATCGTACCGCGATATTTTTACCCGCGAAATACACTATTCACTGCTTTTTCTGAAACTTGCCTATCCACTCAATTTTTCGTTCTGAACCCATTTCCAGGGTATTTACTATTATGTCAAAATAATATTAATCTATATATTTTTTTCTTCTGAGAATACATATTTTATGGGATTTCGTGCCTGACGGCGATGGATTCATAGCATGTATTGACATATATAACAAGGCAAATAAAAATGTGCTGAAAAATTAAATGAAACTAGAACATATGCCTGCAAACATGATAAAGGGATATGATGAAGATATGGATAAAATATTACAAGACCAGGTTAACCATTGGCTGCAAAAGCACAGTCAAAATTACAGGTAAAGAGATGCAAATTTATCTTGAGGTATTATTACTTCCAACCTTTTATTAATTGATCTCCTTTTTCATTGTAGGTTAGTTAGAATTGGAACCAAAGTAAAGCTATGTAATATATACAAATTTAGATTGAGGTACAATTTAGTATTATAATATTTTTATAAAAATTATTTCTAACAAGTGTATTAATAACAAGTATTAATTAAGCAGAGGCATGGATGTTCCTGAACAAGGACAACCCTACTTTCAAGAATAAAAAATGACATTGTTAAATATAATTAAAGAAAAGAGTCTACGCATAGGTGAAAAAGGGAGAGACATAAATGGACGTGGAGTAGGAGACTTCTACACAATTGGTGAGACAGAGACATGTTGTGTTCAGGTATAATTTTATATTTTAAATTAGTTTTCTTCTTCGTATTTAATATTTGTAATTTCTCAAAAAAATTAATATCTTTAAGGAATAACATATATTGTCCATAATTGTATTAAATGTAGATGTGCGTCTAGATGCACTCCACTTTTTGTTTTGTTAGTGAGTAGGTTAGAGGATCAGTTAGAATTTTAATATATTAGAATATCTATCATTTACTTTGTCTATGCTCTCTTTCATTTATTAGGAAAGAATATTGCGTGGAGGACACGTATTCTATTATTTTTGGTATGTTGAAAGGGAAGATTTTTCAAAGGTAAGCACGTCTAACTTTTATCTATTTCATGTGTTTTGGAGTGTCTTGAACTGATTGGTATCATAATTTTTTGTTTCAAAGTAAGATTTCCCTTCACATCCCTCAACGCCTTTGTGTATGGTAAGGCATGTTACAAAAATGGTGTAAATTTTTCAGTTTGTATCATTTTTATGGGAATATCTAACGCATGACGCCAAGGAAGGAGAGTTATTATTGAATGATGGATTTTGAATATAATTCGTTGTTGCATGATGACAAAGAAATGGAAATATCTTATGCATGACGACATGTAAAGGGAAATATCTTACACATGATTTCTGTGTAACCCTTTATCCTATGGTCTGAGAAGTTATGTTATTTATATGTAACCCTTCATCCCATGGCTTATTTTCATTATTTCTAATAATTTTCACAAGCATAAGATTTTAATTTCACTATATAGGAGAATCTGAACTCAAGGTACACGTGAAGATGCATATGTTGTTACAAAAAATGAGGCATATCGTGTCCTTGTTATTAATTTAAATAATTGCAATGAAAAATAAAATAATAATGGTTTTGACTGTAATGTTACATTTTTCAGGAATATAACGCTATGAAGTTTCAAATATGTACGCTTCCGGGAATGTATTTCATTTGATTAAATAATTGTGCATTATGAGTTGGTCTAATTTACTATTATGTGAAAATAATATTAATCTAAATTTATTTATTTTCTGAGAATACATATTTTATGGGATTTGGTGCCTGACGGCGATGTATTCAAAGCATGTATTGACATAAATAACAAGGCAAATAAAAAATAAGCTGAAAAATTAAATGAAACTAGAAGATATGCCTGCAAACGTGATAAAGCGATATGATGAAGATATAGACAAAATAATGCAAGACCAGGTTAACCTTTGGCTGCAAAAGCACAATCAAAATTACAGGTAAAGAGATGCAAATTTATCTTGAGGTATTATTACTTCCAACCTTTTATTAATTGATCTCCTTTTTTATTTTAGGTTAGTTAGAATTGGAACAAAAGTAAAGCTATGTCAGATATACAAATTTAGATTGAGGTACAATTTAGTATTATAATATTTTTATAAAAATTATTTCTAACAAGTGTATTAATAACAAGTATTAAATAAGCAGTGGCGTGGATGCTCTCGAACAAGGACAACCCTCCTTTCAAGAATAAAAAATGACATTGTTAAATATAACTAAAGAAAAGAGCCTACGCGTAGAAGAAAAAGGGAGAGACATAAATGGACGTGTAGTAGGAGACTTCTACACAGTTGGTGAGACAGAGACATTTTGTGTTTAGGTATAATTTTATATTTTACATTAGTTTTCTTCTTCGTATTTAATATTTGTAATTTCTCAAAAAAATTAATATCTTTAAGGAATAACATATATTGTCAATAATTGTATTAAATGTAGATGTGCGTCTAGATGCACTCCACTTTTTGTTTTGTTAGTGAGTAGGTTAGAGGATCAATTAGAAATTTAATATATTAGAATATCTATCATTTACTTTGTCTATTCTCTCTTTCATTTATTAGAAAAGAATATTGCGTGGAGGACACGTATTCTATTATTTTTGGTATGTTGAAAGGGGAGATTTTTCAAAGGTAAGCACGTCTAACTTTTATCTATTTCATGTGTTTTGGAGTGTCTTGAACTGATTGGTATCATAATTTTTTGTTTCAAAGTAAGATTTCCCTTCACATCCCTCAACGCCTTTGTGTATGGTAAGGCATGTTACAA
Source organism: Gastrolobium bilobum (assembly GCF_033153095.1). Classification (NCBI taxonomy): domain Eukaryota; kingdom Viridiplantae; phylum Streptophyta; class Magnoliopsida; order Fabales; family Fabaceae; genus Gastrolobium; species Gastrolobium bilobum. Next base: position 12,541 of record NW_026896806.1, on the reverse strand, counting down.
AAAAGGTGTAAATTTTTCAGATTGTATCATTTTTATGGGAATATCTAACGCATGACGCCAAGGAAGGAGAGTTATTATTGAATGATGGATTTTGAATATAATTCGTTGTTGCATGACGATGAATGATGGATTTAGAATATAATTCATTGTTGCATGACGACAAAGAAATGGAAATATCTTATGCATGACGACATGTAAAGGGAAATATCTTACACATGATTTCTGTGTAACCCTTTATCCTATGGTCTGAGAAGTTATGTTATTTATATGTAACCCTTCATCCCATGGCTTATTTTCATTATTTCTAATAATTTTCACAAGCATAAGATTGTAATTTCACTATATAGGAGAATCTGAACTCAAGGTACACGTGAAGACGCATATGTTGTTACAACAAACGAGGCATATCTTGTCCTTGTTATTAATTTAAATAATTGCAATGAAAAATAAAATTATGGTGGTTTTGACTGTAATGTTACATTTTTCAGGAATATAACGCTATGAAGTTTCAAATATGTACGCTTCCGGGAATGTATTTCATTTGATTAAATAATTGTGCATTATGAGTTGGTCTAATTTACTATTATGTGAAAATAATATTAATCTATATTTATTTATTTTCTGAGAATACATATTTTATGGGATTTGGTGCCTGACGGCGATGGATTCAAAGCATGTATTGACATATATAACAAGGCAAATAAAAATGAGCTGAAAAATTAAATGAAACTAGAAGATATGCCTGCAAACATGATAAAGGGATATGATGAAGATATGGATAAAATATTACAAGACCAGGTTAACCATTGGCTGCAAAAGCACAGTCAAAATTACAGGTAAAGAGATGCAAATTTATCTTGAGGTATTATTACTTCCAACCTTTTATTAATTGATCTCCTTTTTCATTTTAGGTTAGTTAGAATTGGAACCAAAGTAAAGCTATGTAATATATACAAATTTAGATTGAGGTACAATTTAGTATTATAATATTTTTATAAAAATTATTTCTAACAAGTGTATTAATAACAAGTATTAATTAAGCAGAGGCATGGATGTTCCTGAACAAGGACAACCCTACTTTCAAGAATAAAAAATGACATTGTTAAATATAATTAAAGAAAAGAGTCTACGCGTAGGAGAAAAAGGGAGAGACATAAATGGACGTGGAGTAGGAGACTTCTACACAATTGGTGAGACAGAGACATGTTGTGTTCAGGTATAATTTTATATTTTAAATTAGTTTTCTTCTTCGTATTTAATATTTGTAATTTCTCAAAAAATTTAATATCTTTAAGGAATAACATATATTGTCAATAATTGTATTAAATGTAGATGTGCGTCTAGATGCACTCCACTTTTTGTTTTGTTAGTGAGTAGGTTAGAGGATCAGTTAGAATTTTAATATATTAGAATATCTATCATTTACTTTGTCTATGCTCTCTTTCATTTATTAGAAAAGAATATTGCGTGGAGGACACGTATTCTATTATTTTTGGTATGTTGAAAGGGAAGATTTTTTAAAGGTAAGCACGTGTAACTTTTATCTATTTCATGTGTTTTGGAGTGTCTTGAACTGATTGGTATCATAATTTTTTGTTTCAAAGTAAGATTCCCCTTCACATCCCTCAACGACTTTGTCTATGGTAAGGAATGTTACAAAAATGGTGTAAATTTTTCGGATTGTATCATTTTTATGGGAATATCTAACGCATGACGCCAAGGAATGAGAGTTATTATCGAATGATGGATTTTGAATATAATTTGTTGTTGCATGACGATGAATGATGGATTTAGAATATAATTCGTTGTTGCATGACGACAAAGAAATGGAAATATCTTATGCATGACGACATGTAAAGGGAAATATCTTACACATGATTTCTGTGTAACCCTTTATCCTATGGTCTGAGAAGTTATGTTATTTATATGTAACCCTTCATCCCATGGCTTCTTTTCATTATTTCTAATAATTTTCACAAGCATAAGATTGTAATTTCACTATATAGGAGAATCTGAACTCAAGGTACACGTGAAGACGCATATGTTGTTACAACAAACGAGGCATATCTTGTCCTTGTTATTAATTTAAATAATTGCAATGAAAAATAAAATTATGGTGGTTTTGACTGTAATGTTACATTTTTCAGGAATATAACGCTATGAAGTTTCAAATATGTACGCTTCCGGGAATGTATTTCATTTGATTAAATAATTGTGCATTATGAGTTGGTCTAATTTACTATTATGTGAAAATAATATTAATCTATATTTATTTATTTTCTGAGAATACATATTTTATGGGATTTGGTGCCTGACGGCGATGGATTCAAAGCATGTATTGACATATATAACAAGGCAAATAAAAATGAGCTGAAAAATTAAATGAAACTAGAAGATATGCCTGCAAACATGATAAAGGGATATGATGAAGATATGGATAAAATATTACAAGACCAGGTTAACCATTGGCTGCAAAAGCACAGTCAAAATTACAGGTAAAGAGATGCAAATTTATCTTGAGGTATTATTACTTCCAACCTTTTTATTAATTGATCTCCTTTTTCATTTTAGGTTAGTTAGAATTGGAACCAAAGTAAAGCTATGTAATATATACAAATTTAGATTGAGGTACAATTTAGTATTATAATATTTTTATAAAAATTATTTCTAACAAGTGTATTAATAACAAGTATTAATTAAGCAGAGGCATGGATGTTCCTGAACAAGGACAACCCTACTTTCAAGAATAAAAAATGACATTGTTAAATATAATTAAAGAAAAGAGTCTACGCGTAGGTGAAAAAGGGAGAGACATAAATGGACGTGGAGTAGGAGACTTCTACACAATTGGTGAGACAGAGACATGTTGTGTTCAGGTATAATTTTATATTTTAAATTAGTTTTCTTCTTCGTATTTAATATTTGTAATTTCTCAAAAAATTTAATATCTTTAAGGAATAACATATATTGTCAATAATTGTATTAAATGTAGATGTGCGTCTAGATGCACTCCACTTTTTGTTTTGTTAGTGAGTAGGTTAGAGGATCAATTAGAAATTTAATATATTAGAATATCTATCATTTACTTTGTCTATTCTCTCTTTCATTTATTAGAAAAGAATATTGCGTGGAGGACACGTATTCTATTATTTTTGGTATGTTGAAAGGGGAGATTTTTCAAAGGTAAGCACGTCTAACTTTTATCTATTTCATGTGTTTTGGAGTGTCTTAAACTGATTGGTATCATAATTTTTTGTTTCAAAGTAAGATTTCCCTTCACATCCCTCAACGCCTTTGTGTATGGTAAGGCATGTTACAAAAATGGTGTAAATTTTTCAGTTTGTATCATTTTTTTGGGAATATCTAACGCATGACGCCAAGGAAGGAGAGTTATTATTGAATGATGAATTTTGAATATAATTCATTGTTGCATGACGATGAATGATGGATTTAGAATATAATTCATTGTTTCATGACGACAAAGAAATGGAAATATCTTATGCATGACGACATGTAAAGGAAAATATCTTACACATGATTTCTGTGTAACCCTTTATCCTATGGTCTGAGAATTTATGTTATTTATATGTAACCCTTCATCCCATGGCTTATTTTCATTATTTCTAATAATTTTCACAAGCATAAGATTGTAATTTCACTATATAGGAGAATCTGCACTCAAGGTACACGTGAAGACGCATATGTTGTTACAACAAACGAGGCATATATTTTCCTTGTTATTAATTTAAATAATTGCAGTGAAAAATAAAATTATGGTGGTTTTGACTGTAATGTTACATTTTTCAGGAATATAACTGTAACAGCCCGTTGTACACCGGTATCGTTAACATTAATTATGATATTAAGCGCAGTTACAATCACAGCAATTCATTTATAAAAATGCGAATAAACTTTTTCTGATTATTACGCGATCATTTAAAACTTTTTCTGATTATTACGTGACCGTAACTGTAAACTCTTGCGGAAGACTTATTTAAACTATCTTTGTAACTTACATTACTTATTATAAGTTACTAAGGGGTTCCCATAAACCCACTTAGCCAATTTCTAAACTTTACGTTTTTACCTATTCGGACATGTTTCACTCTTAATTTTTCTGCGACCACACCGCTCGCAACCAAACTCTCTTCTCAGATTATATCTTTGTCTTACTTAATTCCCTTTTCAACAAGCTATCATACGCTCAATTCGGGCTCATTAGCTCCGGTTATCGCCGTTTGAAGTTGGATAAGCAATTAGCCAAACAACCCCAAAAATAGCTCAAAACCACTCACATTACTCAAATTACTGCACTCAATCCATTCAACCATTTTCTCTCAAATTTTTATCCTACAAAATAGACATCTCAAACTTCATTTTGATATATGATACGCCTAATTTGACTGAGAAACGAAGCGGGAATTAATTTCCCAAATCCGATCCAGAATCTGCCTCAGGTGCAGGGGCACATGAGCAGTCCGAGTTTCTCTATTTTTTTCAGGCCGAAGATCAACCCAGAATTTCTCAAATTTTGACACAAGGTAGAGGACATCTCAAAATTCAAAATGACATATGGAACGTCCCTATTGGACCTCTATGGAGGGAGATATACCTTCCCGAAGTTCGCCTAAAATCTGCCAATTCTACAGAAATTTCGTCAGAGTTTCCTTTGTTTTTCCAATAATCCCAAAATTGTAAACGATCATTTAAACCTCAAATGTACCTAATAAACACATGATAATACAATAATAATCCAATGGGTGGCACACACAAGGACCAACAACGCCTTGGGGCACTTACAACCCAATCCAGTTTATAGTTATTAGGCATATAGTTCATATTAATCATCCTTAAGTAGTTGCAATCACTAATTCCTTTTTCATGCATATTTTCATCATACATGTAATCATACCCTAAAATAGGCCTAAGGCCCTTCCATCATAAATAGTCATGCATCAATACGATTACAATATTGCTTTACAACTTACAACTTGAAACTTAAACTTTAACTTACATTCTTCCAATATTACAACTTAAATTCAAATGACAACATAACCAAATACATAACTACTAGACTTAGGCAAAATGGCATGAACAAATATGCTAATGAAGCTCATATCACATACATATGAGATGTTCATGCCCTAAGTCTAGTCTAAGGCACACGGCCAACAAAATGCAAAATATGAAGCACTCCAATGCTCACTCTACGGGCCTCTTGCCCGCTGCTCCTGCTCCGCTGCTACCTCCTGAAATAAATGCCCCGAGACAGGGTGAGATATACGAATATATCTCCGTAACCAAGAGGTTCTGGAGAAAACTCCACCCAATGGTTCACTTCGATGCATATCACTAGAATAAAACAACCACTTTGAAAACGGGATATAGCAAGGGATTTAGAGAAATGAGGAATATAAAGATACAAACTACGACGATACGGGATGGTAACCCCAATTCCACGTACGCCCTGGGCATATATAAGCCTATGGGTATCATCCAAGGTGTGTTCACAGAAACCACAACCATGATGCCCAAACCATCCAAAACGCCAAAGACCTTCCTAGTGTGCTCCTACCCGGATCACACACACCATGACACGCAGTCAACTGGAACTCCCTCCTGGAGACCTATCTAGCGGAAGTCCGAAACTGCCCGAAGGCTAATAAAACTGTCTACTGGCCAGAGACTCGGTACCTCAGTACCCATAGCAATAATGCATGCATGCTCATGTGTTCTATACTACTCATACACACTTCCTACCGTTGCCATCAACTGGCAAGGTGGAACAGAAAAGGGGAACAAGCCCCAGTACCAAGAGGTTACCTTAAATGTTATTTTCACAAGCTCCGCAACAGCTTATCCCACAACTTGGTACACAGCAAAATGCCTACACATAGGACATTCCCAATCTCTTATAATTCAAACAATACATGCTAATTTACAATTATACATGCATTGAACCAATTACATACCTCAATCCACTTGGTCCAAGACAAAGGGTAACTCCCAGATTCAAGTTTCGGGATTCAAGTCAATGTACGGCAACCTATACAATTACGTACATCCATCAGTACGCGTCAAATAACATCAAAATGCAAAATCACAAAAATCCTTCCTTTCTCCTTGAAGGTTCGGCCATCTATGTGTTATTTGGGGATTTATTTTTCTAAATTTTCTTTCTCATTTTATAAAACTTCCTCAGGTTTCTTAGAGGCTAGTTCAATCGTCGTTTTTCCGTTTTACGACATTTACGCATCGTTTTGCGAAATATTTCACTCTAGGTTCTTTATGCCAACTAAGCCACTTATTATTTTTCCATTGATTCTAACACTTGCCAATCACCACACAACCCATCTAGTCATCATATAATCACACAACACATCATTCAAATTATTTTTCAACATCAATTCCTCCATTTTCACAACATAACCAATTTACACAATTTCTCACATTCAAGGTTTTCCATCAATTCTTACAACTCCACACCTCAACCAATTACATTATATCATCATTCAATCAAACAACAACTCATTATTAACCTCACAACACATTTTTCCAAAATCACATGTCATGACCACCAAAATTCTTCTAAGTTAAAATTTGACATTTTTCACCTAAAATTTTCATTGCAATTCTAGCTTTAATACATCATTCTAAGGCATTATCATCTAATACACATTTTCTAATTGAGCTCTCTAACACAACATATCATCAATCAAAGCTCTAGGTCACAAAATCAAATCATCACCATGAACCGTTTAAAATGCAAGATCACTCACCCAAACAGAAGGTATAAGACTCCTCCTAAGCATACTCCACCATTGGAGCAATTAAAAGCTCCAAGAACACCAAATCTCCCTTCAAAACCGCGGCTGTAATAGGCCAAGATCTCCTCACACACGCGATTTCAAGGTTCAAGAGTGGTACCAATGTGTTTAGGAGGTGTTTTCCAACAAGTTTCAAGACAAAAATCGTTGGATTTGGTTGACATTTGAGTGAGTTATGATCCAAAGAAAAATTTGCATAAAGAATGGGGGGAAAGGGGGCTGCTGTCGCGGGGAGGAAGAGAGGGAGGAGAGAGAAAGTGTGAAGAAAAGGTGAGTTTGACTCACTTAAGTCACAGGCGGGTCCCACACGCGTTTTAACTTTAATCAATCATCTAATTTCAACCACAAATTCATGACCTACTTATTTTTCTTGTTCATGTCATATTTTTGTTTTCCAAAAATACTGATAAAATTTTCACGCTTATCGGTACAATTATACCGCAGTATTTTTACACCGAAAAATCACTATTCATCGATTTTTCCCAAAATGACTCAATTCCATCAGATTTCATCAAAATCATATTTCCTAACTCAACAAACCATTTATAACTCATATTTGAAACATAGAGCTCAAAACTCCATCGGCACGTTTTACGGTGCAATCGTACCGCGGTATTTTCACCCGCGAAAAACACTATTCACTGATTTTTCTGAAACTTGCCTATCCACTCAATTTTTCGTTCTGAACCCATTTCCAGGGTTATTTTTACCATCTGAGACCTTCTACTCAATTTTTATCTTCCTAGGGTTGCGTGTTGGCTAATTACCGTTTTGCCCTTTCTTTGTATTTTGGCCTAATCTTTAGGATTTTCACTAATCCATCACTTGATTTCTCACTTAATATTTAATTACTTGATTTAAAATTGTGAGGTGTTATATTCACCCCAACTTTTAGAATTTTGTCCGCAAAATTAAATCATACTCATCCGCTAACTCAGGACGCAGTCAGAGAATATCATCCTCCCGTTCCCAAGTAGCATCCTCAAGTGGGTATCTTTAACAAATTACTTTTATCACAAGCATGATCTCCTTTTCGTGATACTCATTATCCTTCGACCCTTCACAATTTCTCGTCTCTCGTAGTTCTGTGACCTTTTAATTCACAATCCTTTAAATTCTCCATGGTTTACTGTTACCCTTTCGCTGATTTGCAGGTAATAATATAACAATATTACGGATTTGTCGGTATCAATTTACCTCATTCTCATCTTTATCCATATTTCTGACCCATGGTCGTCCTCAAAAGCATCTAATCGTTTTCATGCACATTCACTAGTTATTCCTGGAGTATTTCCGACTCACACGTTCTTTAGTACTTAACCTTTTCTTTTCTTTTTTCTTTTTTTGCTGTCCTCACCGTTTTGACAATACTCCAACAACCATTTCTTTCCATTGCTGTTACTACTCTTATCATTTCGTTGTTTTTTTGGCTTTCACCCAAGCACATACTTTCTAGTTTCAAAGGCACTTTGTCGTGTCCTACAATTACGACTCACATTAAATTCTATACTTATATACTTTATTTTTCCTTGTCACGTGTCTTCACCTCTTCTTAGGTACTCACAACTATATCTTTCTGTTTGTGATACGAAACTACCAATCCTCACCATAGTTTATGTTTCCGATTAACCATTTAAGGTCCTTTAACCACAAACACACTCCTGAATTTTTCCATCAACAAACTCATATTCATAGTTTACATTCACTGTTACTCTCTTTATTAACTTAACCATCTCAACTTTATCGACTCAGTCAGCTCAACTCCATACTTAGACCTCTCACAGTCTAAACACAACACTCATCAATGACTTTCGTATCAAAGGTCTTATGCCTAAGGTTTTCACCAAGTAACCATTTTTACTCATTATTCTATGACAATATTATAGATTCAACATCATTTTTCATTCATCAATCTTCACCCCCACTTCTTCATTATCGACATTTTTATCATGGATGTCCACTTTAAAATACTATAAACTCACAGCTTTACTAACTTCCACCAAACGCCTTGGGACGAATCATTTTCCAAACCCATTTCACTACTAATTGATGGACCCTTAAAATGCCATGTCTCTCACATGCAAGTCTCATCCTATAGGAATCTTTGAAACTTAATTATCAATTCACATAAAACTAAATCCATCCTTGCCATTACTTATACAATTTACCATCGGTTGGTATATCAGTCTCTCGGAATATTCAAAGCCACCAGAAGCACTCAGCCATACCTCATTAATACTTAACCAAAACAACATCAACATTGTGCATTTTCCACACACTTTCCACCATACGTGGCATATGCGATTATATATAACACTCCTCAATCCACTCTATCAGTGCAACCAAGCTATCAACTTTTAGGCAACCGATCGCAATTCCAGTTCCCAACTATTATTACACATTCGTGCTTGATTCCATCACAGTTTACCTTTTATAAGGGCTAGTAATACACCGTTTTAACCTGAACTCTTGATCATCGCCAGTCTTCCTAGAAGGACACTTACTCTATCTGTCAACATTAAATCATACTATTATCTCTTTTATCTTAAGGCGAGAATTCCAACAAACTTATTACCTCGCTAGGAGCCGAAATTATTTCATCGAACTTACTTTACACCCACAATAGTGCTTCACTATCACACTTCAAAAAATTTTACACACTATGCCTCACCTCTTATATCCAATTCTGACATACTATTGTCCATTTACAAATATCTGACCTCATATTTTGCGTTAATCACATGGAAGAACTCTCTCAATACAGTGGGTAACAACATTCACAGGTTTTAACCGCTCGAGCTCTTGCTGTCCTCAGGGCCCCAGATGTAATGACCCACCGATCAGAGAATCCACCCATATAATCCATGCAGTAATGATAACCTACCACCTGCTGGCTGTGTTCTATTAGTATTCTCAACGTTTCTTATTTGTGCACTTATGTAGATCAACTCAACTATACTAGCAGTCTCATCACTGCGGAATACTTCCTCATCCCATATTACTCATATAACATAATAGTAGTCTCTGGGAACATAATCCGCACGGAGATGGCTACACACTCCGGGCACATAGGCCACACAGAGATGGTAATATCAAGTCTTATAACGTGCACCCAGTGCACAGAGGAATTCATATTTATATCACATTTGTATACAACAGAAAACGTGTGCCCAGTACACAGGGGAGTTCATACTTATAACATATCCGTATATAACGGCAAAACTGGTACTTCGTACACTCCAGATCACACATGGACCCAGTCCATTTAGTGTCTGTATCACCTCTGTATATAACAGCAAAATATCTTTGGTATATTCACATGGGGCTATCCCCATAACCATAGTAATAGTGGTATAATATACACCTGTTATATATATAAGTCAATTCATTTTACTCTCTCATTTCATTCTTCTCACTGATAGTTTACATGTAAGTCACTATTATAATAATTCACATTCTCTTCGTAATTTCGTACACATTTCTTAACTCTCAATAGTTCCTTCTGTCATGTTACTGTTCATATCCATAGTCCATTATCTCTTCCTTGCTTATTCTTCTCACAGATTGTTTTCTCTTTTACTTTGACTATTCACTTGGCGTAGTTCATAACATAATCTCTATTCCGTGAATCCAGAATTTTCTCAAACTTCTGTACACATCTCACATATACTTCCCATCACACAGGGATCTTCTAAACATATTCGTCCTATCACAGAGGACTAATTTCACCTCAATCCGTGCACTGGAAAGTTATATCAATCCTTGCACTAACACTTATACCTCAACTCATTAACTAATCTTATCATTTTTGTTTTGACATTACACATTAGCTCTTTTGCTAAACACATAATTCTACACTTTATTATAACTTAGTTCATACACTAATCACATGATTTCCCATAGGTTGTACATTAGCTCATTCTCTAATCATACAATCTCTTCAGATACTTCCCATCATCGGGGATTTCCTTCGGCCTCATTGTCCTTTTACAAAAATTTAATAATTTACCTCAACACGGATAATTAGGCGCTCAGGCCATCACAAGGTGTACATACCTATATATGTATACTGACACTTAGGCCATCACTAGATTATCATCCGTTTATTCATCAGAATAGGTATACTGGCTGTCAGGCCATTAGGTATTATTCACAATGCATTACAACATCCACAAGTAATCAGGCCATTTTAAATTACGATTTTCATTCTTTGAGATTTCCAAGAGACCTCCATCATGGCTCAATCCTCTTATGCTTCATAACACCTGAATCTCTACATAGTAGCCATTTCCAAGGAGAATTCCACACCTTAACGCACACATATTGTAATCATATTTGTTTCCTTCATGGCATATCGGTCAAGCTAGACCATTATTCCGTTACGGACAATCATACTCTCAATGAACCTTGTTCAATGCCATCCATGGCGATTCTCTCAACTTCTTCCTTATACATATAATACATAATTAATTTATCTCGCCTATGTTTAATCAACACTACCTCCTTATGGATTTAAATCCCATATTTCAATATATCTCAATTTAACAATTGACCAGCATTATAATTTCAAGTGGTCAAATCCCATAGGATTAATCATCAATTATTCTATTTATTTCTCTGCATAAACCATCTCAATTTGTTTAAGTGTACATCATTCATCAGGGACTTATAACTTCTAATCAGACATAGAATACTCCAACTCATACTTAAGCATACCTGTTCACCATTTTCAATAATCCAACAGGTTCTAAATCTCTTACCTTGATGAAGTCTATTCACCAAGTCCACTGTACACACTATACTACACACATACTTGGAAGCTTCACCAATACTTTTTCCATACTATGGACTCATCTCAATTATATATCTTTATTATTCATAGTACTACAAGGTTCACCCATGCAATACCGTACATATCATAGATTTGTTTACAACTTTCACTTACAATCCAGCTTTATAAATTTCATCTACAAGGTCAGACAAAACATCTAAGTCTGTTTCCCTTAAGTCCTATAATATTCATGTTTTACTTACTGCCGTCTCTTGTCCATGAAGCAGTCAACACTGCATCCACAACATCAGGCTAAGGACTTACATTCGGTGCTCCAAGGTTGCCATGCAGGCTTCTTACGATGACTACGCATGTAACACAAAGGAATGGGTTGATCAGACCCACACTAAGGAATCACATATGCAGTAATCGATAAGAATCTACATACAACTATGCAACACACAACATAAATATACATTATCAGAGTTCCCTAACAAAACCGCTCTGATACCATAAAATATAACAGCCCGTTATACACCGGTATTGTTAACATTAATTATGATATTAAGCGCAGTTACAATCACATCAAGTCATTTATAAAAATGCGAATAAACTTTTTCCGATTTTTTCGCGAGCATTTAAAACATAAAAAGGCGTAATAATTAAAAGTGTGACCGTAACTGTAAACTCTTGCGGAAGACTTATTTAAACTATCTTTATAACTTACATTACTTATTATAAGTTACTAAGGGGTTCCCATAAACCCACTTAGCCAATTTCCAAACTTTACGTTTTTACCTATTCGGACATGTTTCACTCTTAATTTTTCTGCGACCACATCGCTCGCAACCAAACTCTCTCTCTCAGATTATATCTTTGTCTTACTTAATTCCCTTTTCAACAAGCTATCATACGCTCAATTCAGAGCTCATTAGCTCCGGTT